>NC_091448.1:27964025-28105818 GCF_964237555.1 Oryctolagus cuniculus | reverse complement strand
GAATTCCTACCAGCTGTTCGTAAATGTGCAGCTTTTCCTCCCTCAATTTTCCCGATCTTTCATTTGATCAGTGTGGGGAGCAACTTGGACTAGACTGTTACTGGAATTAAGACTTATTCTATGCATCTGCTCTCCCACAATATGGCGCTGAGAAGGGAGTAACAACTTCTACGCAGCTGCCTCTCGCCAACTTGAGTGATGACCTGCAGGAGCTGATCCTGCTCCTGATTGGAGGAGAGCAGCGTACTCGGCGTGTGGGTAGCAGAGTTGGGATTGGTGGAAGAGGACTATAAAGGAGGAGAGAGACAACATGCACCAGGAACATCTATCTGAAGGAACACCTGTGCAGCCCCCGAGAGAGCCGGCCGGCGGTGTGCCGCTCCCCCGCGGAAGTGGGGAAAGTGGCAGGGGGAACCGCCCTTCCACGGAGGTAGAAGGGTCAGTAGCCAACCCGGGAACAACCAGCAGCAAACCCGGGGAGGGCCGAGCAGACGAAAGAACAGCACAGGGTCCTGTGTCGTTCCTCCGCGAAGAGGGGGAGCGACAGATCAGACCTCAGAGTGGTCCCAAATCATGCCAAAACTTCAGCAAGTTTGAGGAGCAGGACTTAGAAGAAGTTAAGAAAGGGTTAAGCTAATCATCCCTTTGTCAACCCCAAACTTCAGGAAAGCAAATCCCCAACTAATAGGTCTTTGCTCCTTTTATTCCCAAACATAATCAATACCTCTGGGTTAGAGGATTTAATCTTTCTTGCATCCACACTCTTCCAGGCATCCCCATTGTTCCCAGAACTATCTCCTGCATGATATTGCAATGAAGCTGCAAGTCTGCTTTGAATGAAACCAAAACATTGTCCCTGCCCAGACAAAGGCAGGAAACTTTGCTTTGTGCACTTTTCAGCTGATATGCAGCTTCCTATTATGTGAGCAAGCAGGCCACAATCCATCTTCCTTTGGAAGACTATGACCCTGCTCCTCCGCAATTCTAATGAACTGGCAAGGCCAATTAAACACCGCATAGAATATCCTGTAGCCAACTAACCTAACAAAGAACAGATAGATGTATGAATACTCTGACTTTTGTAGATGAAGATTACCTGGAAAGAGAGCTTTGCCATAATGTTCCAGCCCTGAGGGGAGTGCTTGCCCAAATTCACCAGACAGCTTGTCTTTCTTCTCCCTTAAGGAACTCTTGGGCAACTAGAATCAACTAGTATTGACCCAGTGTCTCATATGTGCTTGGT
Organism: Oryctolagus cuniculus; assembly: GCF_964237555.1. Taxonomy (NCBI): domain Eukaryota; kingdom Metazoa; phylum Chordata; class Mammalia; order Lagomorpha; family Leporidae; genus Oryctolagus; species Oryctolagus cuniculus. The sequence continues at coordinate 28,104,575 of NC_091448.1, read as the reverse complement.
GCTAAATTCCTCAGTATCTTATGTACAGTGCCACTTTATATAACAGTTATCACAGTTATGACAGGACATAAGGATCACTGAGTGATAAAAATATCTTGCCAAACCATGCAGGGGAAACAATGGCAGGCTTGGGAGCCAAATGTATACTTCTTTCTTTTTAAGTTTATATATATATATATATATATATATATATTCATTTTATTTAAATGGCAGGGGTGGGAGAGAAAGAGAAAGATCTTCTAGTCACTCCCCAAATGGCTCTAACAACCAGAGTTGCGCCAGACCAAAGCCAGGAATCCAGAACTCAATGTGGAACTTCCACAAGTGGGATTGGCACTCAAGTACTTGAGCCATCATCTGTTGCCTTCCAGGGTTCTCACTACCACAAAACTATATCAGCAGGGGAGGAGTTAAGACTTGAACCAGGCACTCAGTTATGGGATACAAGTACACCAAGCAGTGCTGTAACCACTGTGCCACATTCTTACCCTGAAATACAGATTTCTCAGCATCAATTCTGATGACCTTTCTACTTTGTTATCGCTGTTTATTATGTTAGAGCTTGCATTGATGAGACGATTGACTTAATGGAATAGATATATTTTATAGTGGTTTCCCCAAATGTCAACTTTACTGGAAATTAATCTTCTACATTTTTAAAAAAACATTTATTTATTTATTTGAAAGAGCTGCACAGACAGATGAGGAGAGTCAGAGAGAGAGAGAAAGAAGAGAGAGGTCTTCCATCTGCTGGCTCACTCCCCAATTGGCCTCAATGGCTGGAAATAAGCCAATCTGAAGGCAGGAGCCAGGAGCTTCCTCCAGGTCTCCCACGCAGGTGCAGGGGCCCAAGGACTTGGGCCATCTTCCACTGCTTTCCCAGGCCACAGCAGAGAGCTGGATTGGAAGTGGAGCAGCCCGCATGAGACAACTGGTGTCCACATGGGATGCCAGCACAGCAGGTGGTAGCTTTACCCGCTATGCCACAGCACCTTCTGCATTTTTGTTTGTTTGTTTGTTTTTACCCCAAGTATCTCATTTCCTCCACACCCACTTGAAATCTTTCCATGGATTTTGGAAATGGAAACTAAGATGGGGAAAAGTGAGCATTATCCTTAGACAGTTGGAAATGAGAAAATGTAACCTCGGGAACTTCAAGCTCCCTGTGTCCTACCACAGCTGCAATCTCTGAGAAGGAAGATGTGACTGAGGCATAGTAACAACAAAAGGAAAGATGGTGCTGGATTCTTCTTGGGCCTCTGGGCTCTCTCCAGTCTGTTGCTTGGCATCAGACAACCTTTGGCTATCTTCCCACATACCCTTGAATCCTCTTCTTTTACTTAAAAGAGAGAGGCAATTTCTGTCCCTTGGGATAAATAGGAACTCTGATACACCAGACAAGTCACAGAATTAACTTTGTCATTACAAGATGGCAAGGAACTGTGCTTATATTTGTATTGAAATATTTTATTGGGACATTACTGTGGGGGTAAGGTGGGGTGGGAAATGACAAAATGTACATAACAAAAAGGGAGCATGGGAGTAGAGTTGAGGTCAGTTTAGGTGTTGACCAAAGCTACTGGTAAAATAGGGGATAGTCTGAGAAGAATTCAAGAATTTATACCTACAGAGAATATTACATAAGTGGAACAAGATAAATAAGTGAAAAGAAACAAGAGTCATGGTTAAAGAAGTAGAGAAATAAACAGCATAGTACTGAGCCAAAAACTTTAAAGAGAGCACTTCCAGAATGGAATAAACTTTCAATAATCAGTAAGGCAGGCAGGGCACCCTACAGAACCAATCTATGTCCTCCTCATCACTTCTGCTGTTTTCTTGAGCAAGGACAGAAAGTGAATTTGTAGAAATGGGATCTTCATTAAATTATTTAACCACAATTTATGAGAGAGAACTTCTTATTAGGAAGCAATGAAATCTCAGCCTGATGAATATAAGACAAAAAAAGAATTGGAATCTCTGGAAACAATCGCCAAAGTGTTATGGGTAAAACCACATTGAAGAAAGATGACCTTGGTTCTTGTCTCATGTGAAAGGCAGCGAACAAACCAAGATTTATTGAAGTCAGAAACCTCCTGCCACAGCACCCAGGAGTAGGATAACAAGAGAGGCAGATCTGAGAAACTGGTGGAAGTGGAGTCTTTTAAGCACAATTTTGGGGGAAAGAACAGAACAGCAGTTAACAATCAGAGGGTGGGGACAAAATCCATCAAAAGGCTGGAAACGTCATGTGGTCTAGCTTGCTCAAGATAAAACAAAAAAGCCATCAGAAGATTGGGATATTCTAAGGGTGGAATCACTATTTCCTTGCTATTCTCATAATAAAACAGGGATCTCAGATAAGTGGGATTGGCAGTTAAGTCTTGCCAAAGGCAGCTTTGGGGGAGAAGCACACATTTTGCATCCTTTTATGGAGACTTCCCTCTTCCTCATTCCCTAACCTAACTGTATATATTAGTCCACCCGCCTCCTCACAAAAGGAAACCTAAGGACAATTGCTTACAGAGGGACAATTGCTGGCGGCTTTGAGAGGCAGAAGGCTCACCTGACCCCAGACTCTTTAGGGCCCCGAAAACATGATAGAATCGACCACAAAACTTGTACCTGAATTTTGTGGAGGTTTGTGTACGTGATCCTGAGTCAGGATTTTTGTGCCGAAATATGGAGAGAATCCCCCTTAAAACTCTATGATCATACCAAGTCTGGAATCAACTCTTTCCTGTTTGTTTGGGTGGGAGAATTTAAAGAGAGCTCCCAAACCCAGAGAACAACCTGCGCCTGAAGCTTGTTTATCACTCCAGACCCCAACTTCCCCATGTCCTCTCTCCCAGAGGGAGCAGATATCCTGCTGAATGCCACCTGAAGAGTTAAGTACGATAAGGAGTGGAAACTAGAAGTCCAGCCCATAAACCATGATTGGATGACTCTCCACAGACAGTATAAAATATCATGTCCTGTCTTGCACAAATGGAATTATTTAGCCTTCACACAACCTTCAAATAACACATTATGCTCCTTTTAATCAATCCGTAATTCAAACAGGACATCTTCCAGCCTTCAGAGACTTTCACTGTGACAATAGGGGTAGGCAGGCTAAGGCGAGTTATGTTTTATTACGAAAGTCAAAGTCAGCTTGGTCCATAATTTTATAAATCTCATTAGTGGTTATAGTTTCTTATTTCCAGGTATGATAAAATACCATTTATGCTTTGTAAATGTATCTCCACCAGGAGGAGGGAACAGGACCTCTTTACCCAGCTCTGGGAACAAAGGGGTCCCTGCTGTGGGGAATCTGTGCTGGTGCTGATAAGAGTAGATTTAGAATGACTGTGCTTTGCTTACAAACAGCACCTTAATGAAAGGTCAGGGAGCAGAGCAGTCTCCACTCTCAGTCCCCCAGGGACAGAGGGGTGAGGAATTGTGTGAATGCCTCCCTCTGCCTCTCAGGCTCTGATTCCCCTGGATGGCCCAGTGCCACACAAAATTAGGAGTAGAAATTTCTTATAAAACTGCACGCTTACTTGAAGAGGCTGAATGGCAGACCTCACAAGAGGTTAAGTTGCAGCCAGAGAAATCCCTAATGGAAGATGGTAAATCTTCCACTATCAATCAGTCACCTAAGCAGCTGTGCCCAAGTGGCTATGGATCATAGTTGGGATAAGAGGTAAGAGGCAATTAATATTCATTTGGAAACAATTTTAAAATACAAATTTCAGACAAGGCCATGGACTAGATGTTAGAGGGACTAGAGTAAAAGGATAGTTTTTGTGTGCTCAAGCAATAGACAAAGCAGGGGTGGACATTTGGCGTAGCAGTTAAGACACAGTTACAATGCCTACATCCCACATCAGAGTTCTGGGTATGATACCCCCAGCTCCAGCTCCCTGGCTCTACCTTCCTGCTAAAGTAGACCCTGGAAAACAGTGGTGATGGCTCAAGCAATTGGATTCTGCCATCGATGTGGGAGACATGGATTCTGTTCCCAGCTCTGGCCCAGCCCCACATTTGAGGAGTGAGCCAGCAAATGGAAGTATTTCTCTCTTTCTCTCTCTCCCTCCCTCCCTCACTCCTTCTATCTTCTGTTCTCTCTGTGTGTCTTGAATAACTAAGTAAAATTTGGGGCATAGCAGGTAAAGCTGCTGCCTGCAGTGCTGGCATCCCATATGGGTGCCGGTTTGAGTCCTGGTTGCTCAACTTCCAATCCAGCTCTCTGCTATGGCCTGGGAAAGCAGTGGAAGGTGGCCCAAGCCCTGCATGGAAGATCCAGAAGAAGCTCCTGGCTCCTGGATTTGGATTGTCCCAGCTCTGGCCATTGCAGTCATTTGGAAAGTGAACCAGCGGATGGAAGACCTCTCTCTCTCTCTCTCTCTTTCTCTCTCTCTCATTCTCTCTCTGTCTCTGCCTCTCTGTAGCTTTCCCTTTCAAATAAATAAATAAATCTTTAAAAATATGTAAAATTTAAAAACAAAAGAAACAGAAAAAGCAATGGAGGATCCAAGAAAGTGACCCTAATACAGGAATATGGGGCTGTAAGGCAGTGTGCATGAAACTCACTCAAGAGGAGTGCACAATAGAGTGGTCTTAGTGCGGAATTAAAGAGATGTCTAAAACAAAACATGGGAAATTAATAGGAGAGAATAATAGCAGATCTGGAAAAAAACAACATTCCAGATAGAACAGCAGATGCAAACAATTGGGACTTATGGCTCAGCAAATATAGGTTATGTATAGAGTTTATTTGGGCCTTTCTCAATTTATGTTTTTAAAGATTTATTTATTTATTTGAAAGGTAGAGTTACACAGAGAGAGGAGAGGCAGAGAGAGAGAGAGATTTTCCATTCGATGGTTCACTCCCTAATTGGCCGCAACGGCCAGATCTGTGCCGATCCGAAGCCAGGAGCCAGGAGCCTCTTCTGGGTCTCCCAGGCGAGTACAGGGGCCCAAGGACTTGGGCTATCTTCCACTGCTTTCCCAGGCCATAGCAAAGAGCTGGATAGGAAGAGGAGCAGCCAGGACTAGAACCAGCGGCCATGTGGGATGCTGGCGCTTCAGGCCAGGGCATTAATCAGCTGTGCCACAGCGCCGGACCCAATTTGGGCCCTTCCCAATTTATGCCTGTTAGACCACCATACTAATTAATAGTGCCACTTTTTCATCTTGAAAGCGCCCAACTCATCTGTACAATAAATTATACAGTCACCTCTACATCAGGCACAGAGAAAGGGAGAGGAATGATTGATCTTCCCAAAATGTAGGGTTTGCTGGATTTTATTCAGTAGCTGTGAGAAACCAATGAAGTTATTTTAGTAGGAAAGAGAGTAAAACCCAACTTGTGTTGAAGGAAGTTAGTTCTGGCAGCAAAGTGGAGGATGGATTATTGGAATGGGTAATTCTGGAGTCGGGGAGACCAATTAATTCAGTGAGATTCAGGGCTCATGCTTAAAAGAAATGTATTATCTCTATCAGTTCTTTCCAATAGAAAAATAATGTAGGCCACATATGTAATTTAAAATATTCTGGTATCCGCATTCATCTAAGTTAAAAAAAAGAAAAAGAAACAGATGAAATTCATTTAATATGACTTATGGAACCCACCAAATCAAGATTAGTGTAATTATACCATGTAGTAATAAATACTCAAAAATTAGTAAGGTTTTTAGCTTTTTTTGTACTAAACCGTTGAAATCTACTATGCATCTACACATACAACGTACCATTGTTCACACTCCAAGTACTCAGTAGCTACACATATGCAGATCCACTGTATTGGGTAGTAATGAGACAGAGAGAGAGAGAAAGAAAAGATGCATACCAGAAAAGTTAAATGATCAGTTGAAACACTTTCCCACCCTGAAAAGCATTTTCACAAGCATAGTATGAACTTTGCTTTGTAGATTAATACATAATATGAAACAAAAATCATAAAAACCTGAAAGGCTTTTATCCACCCAGCTAGCTACTCCAAGGCAATGTGAGGCAGAAATGATCCCTGAATCTGGGTCTTCAAGATTCCTTGCTCTCTTCCTCTGCCCTCATAATAGAGAATCCCCTTTCCTTCACGCAGTAAGGAATATCACAGACTCCAGACTGGGACCCTCCTGTTGCTAACAATTTCTCCTCTATATGAGCTCTAAGGATGAAGGACAGCATTACAAGAAGAGAGAACTCTGTGAGGAAAAGTATAGACTTAGCAATGACCTGCTTTAAGGTATAAAGAAGAGTAAAGGCCAAGATATGCTCCTGGCTGGAAGGTGGCTTATTATTTAGATTGTGTTCAGAATGTGTTCATTATTCAGATGTGAACACAAGAACCACTTTTGCTATGTAATTCTCATGCTAGTGACTACCTTAAATTCTGAATTTTAGTCTCTACTTAAAAAAAGGACTTAATTATGACCACCACTATTCGTGCTAAGATTATAAATTGTTTCCATACGTGCTCTAGAACCTAGTAGGTGTTTAATAAATGGGAGCAAATTTATTATGGTGAAAAACTGTGAAATTGAAACACTCATTACACTTCTACAAGGTTGAAAGTTTTCCATGGTTCCTCATCATTGCCTTGAAAATACTGCTAGGGTGTGATAAAAATGTAGAAGATGCAAGAAAGCATGCCATGACGAATGAGAGCTGTGTGTTAAGAGAAATTAAACTGTGTGTTAAGCTGTGTGTTAAGAAAAAGCCAGAAGAAAGACACAGTGGGAAAAAAAAAAAAAAAAAAAAAAAAAAAAAAAAAAAAAAAAAAAAAACAAGAAAACAAGGATTTACATGCGAAAAACCAAATTTAAAGCTTTTAGAAGTGAACTTGGAAGAATTATTTTTTTATGTTGTGAGATGTTCTATAGTCCTACAATGTGTAGCTACTCTGCTAGATATTGATAATCTCATGAGGACTAGAATGGATCTGAATTCCAAGGAATGCATGTGATTAAGTGAGCAGGAAAGCAAAATAAATTGGCCATTTTAGTGAAGTTTAATAGGTGTTATAGCAAGGGAAGATGTCAATAAAATCCCCATAACATACCCGGTCTCTGCTTTCTGCACATGTAGAATTCTGTGATTCTTAGTGGCATCCACTCTAACTGCAATTGATTATTGCACGTCTCCCTCATGACTCCAAAGTCTATTATCCATTCTAGGATGTAGTTAGCATATGGTCAAGCAAGTACTTGTTGGCCGAATGAAGAAATATTTGAGATAGTGGTGGGATGAGAGGAGGAATCAACTCTGCTGTCATGGATGAGGAAAGGCTGCATAGGAAGTGAGATGCTAGACTGTGTTCACAAACATGCGATGAGAGGCTCCAGATAGTTTTGAATGGAAATGTCAGGATGTTTAATGGGAATGTCAATATGAAAAGAGCTCAGGAAACAAGAAGTCCAATTGTTAAATATAAGAGTGGGAATAAGAGAGGGAGGAGATGGACAATTCGGCATATGCTCAATCAGACTTGCCCAAAATGGTAGAGTTAGAAACGTGCCAGGGGATTCCAATTCAATCCCATCAAGGTGGCATGTACCAATGCCATCTCACTAGTTAAAGTGATCAGTTTCAGTTCATAATTGATCATAATGATAGGACTAAGAGTCAAAGGGATCACATAAACAAGACTAGTGTTTGCTAATACTAACTGATAGAATTAAAAAGGAGAGAATGATCCAACATGGGAAGCGAGATACACAGCAGACCCATAGAAAGGCAGATGTCCTAAATAACACTCTGGCCTCAGAATCAGCCCTTAAGGCATTTGGATCTGGCTAAAAAGCCCATGAGAGTATTTCAGGCATGGAAAGCCAAGACACTGTGGCAAAAAAAAAATCTCTGTGAGTGAGATCCCAGCAGAAAGAATGGGGCATCAAAGAAGGAGCTTCCTTTCTCTGAAGGGAGGAGAGAACTTCCACTTTGACTATGACCTTGTCTAAATAAGATCGAAGTCAGCGAACTCAAAAGGCTTCCATAGCCTTGGAAATTCGTGACTAGAGCCTAGGGTGATTACTGACACCATAAACAAGAGTGTCAAGTTGTTAAGTCAACAACAGGAGTCACTGTGCACTTACTCCCCATGTAGGATCTCTGTCCTTAATGTGCTGTACTATGTGAATTACTGGTATAACTAGTACTCAAACAGTACTTTACACTTTGTGTTTCTGTGTGGGTGCAAACTGTTGAAATCTTTACTTAGTATATAGTAAATTGATATTCTGTATATAAAGATAATTGAAAATGAATCTTGATGTGAATGGGATGGGAGAGGGAGTGGGAGATGGGATGGTTGGGGGTGGGAGGGAGGTTGGGGGGGAAAGCCACTGTAATCCAAAAGCTGTACTTTGGAAATTTATATTTATTAAATAAAAGTTAAAAAAAAGAGCACTTTAGAGATCATCTCCTAGAAAGCTATGTTAAGGACTTAAGAATTTTTCCCTATAGGCAATGAGGAAACATCGGGGAGCTTTAAGCAAAAGAGTGATAAAAATTCATGCTTTTGGAAGAGCATTCAGTGATAGCATAGGCAGAAGAAAATAAGGCTAAATAAGTCTAACAATTCTTCTGGCACACAGTAGGCTCAGTAAATATTTGTTAAATAAGAGAATGAGACAGACAAGTTGCAATCAAATCTTCACTTTAAAAACCAGTGCCTCTTTTTTGCAATGCCTTTCCCATGTAGACTCAACTTCTTATTGACTTCAGCCTTTGCATAAATGAGCTGGACTTCCTAAATTTTCAGAAAAGAACCAAACTGTTTCACAGCAAGCAAGAAGGCAATTTTGAGAGTATGAGTGAAGCAGTTGATCAAGATGGTGGTGGATTTCATCCATGACTTGAACAAGGAATTTCAGTAAGTTGTATGTCAATAGCAGGAACAATTTAGCTTAGAATATCAATGGTTAGACCACTTTTTAAAATCAGGTGCTGAAATAATTCAGGTAACTTTTAGCAGCAATACGAAGAGTTAAGGGAGAAATAAGAGAGCAGAAAGCACTGCCTGATTTATCCTTGTCTGAATTTTATTGGGAAAACCAAAGCATAAAAGAATATCTTGAAAGATATTACTCTAGCCCTTGTCTTTTAATTTCTTGTTTGGAATTTTAGTTGCATTGCTTAGTCACCACAACCTTAAGGGGTATATTCTTATACCGTTAGCTGTGTTCTGGCCTCTTGTATGAGATGAGGTTTTTAGCTGCCTATATATTTTTCATGGATACAAGCAAAAAAAAAAAGCTGTATTACAATCTCTTTAAACTTGGAAACCGATTGTCCTGGGGATTAGAGCAGGCAGATTTACCCACAGGGTTCTTTTGTTGTCCATGGCTCCATCTCTTATTCAGATAATCAGGGAAATTTATGTCACCCAACATTTCCCTCCAACTTCCTGCTTCAGAGGACTGTGTAGGCTATCTTTTCACTCAATCAAGAAGAGGCCCCAGGAAAAAATACTTCAGAGCCTCAACTCCAAAGTCCCAGCCCCATGATAATACTGAGTTTGGATTCAGTCAATATGCTCTTACTGATATCATCCAGCCTTATTAATAATTTTAATATCAGTAATCCTATGGGTTCTTGCCATTTATTCAGAGAAGAATTCTGAATACTGGCTCAAATAGACCAGATAACATGGTCAGTTTTTAAGGATTTTATTCAGTGAGAGAAATGCACAGGAAAGTAAGGGCTTGGATTAGGGGAGACAGAAGTCTAGAAGCTAAGTTGGGTCCATACCAGGCAGAGGGCAGGCCAGGAGGCAGGTGGAGCAAGCGTATGGTTATGAGCAGCCACAGGTAGCTTAGTGTGGACAGCAAAGCAAAGGCAGAGAGCGAATTTTGAGCACTCCTCACTTTTTATATGCTTTCCAATGGGGAGTGTTTACATAGCATGACGGGCAAGTGGGCATTCAGATGAGACCAGGTAAGGGCGTGAGATTACACGGTGGTGTGGTGGAGGGTGTGGTTTCCAGCCTACAAATCTAATCAAATTGATCCTAGCTGTCGGCCTATATCATTATCAGGACAGTCTGGGAGTTACATGAAGCTACAACTTGCTATGTACCAGAATAATTAAGAGTCAAAACCTCTAATGACTAGCAGAAATGTGGCCTTTAAATACCAAGTGTTTTCACATTCTCTTCAAATTGTCAGTAAGATACAAAACTTTGGTATAGAACCCTTTAAATTATAATTGAATCACAACTTAGCCCACCCCTCCTGCTTGAAATACATAGCCTTTTAAAATGTGAGCTGTTAAATCCACTTCTGCATTTTGTTTATTTTTAGTACAGTTAATTTAACACAGCTACATTTTATCTGTAAGATCTGCTAGGGCTTTCTGCTCTCAAGTGCATTGTACAGTATATCTTTTGCTCTAGACGCTACCCCGGTGTGCATGGCATAATACATTTTCAATAAAACATGTGAACAAGAACCGAGGGAGTAGTGGGGGGCAAGAAATTGGAAATTCAAGTGCCACACTGTGTGAGCCACAGGGAACTCGGCCTTATGTGTTTTAAATGAAAACCTTTCATCTTGGGAGATGCCTCCCTGGCTCCCTACTTAACAGAAGTCTGCTTCCAGGACATTTTACTGATCATCAGCTCTCCTCATACCCCTGCGGGATAACATGTCCTGAGCCCAGCCCCAAAGTCTTCTCACTGTTGCAAATATAGTTGCTTTCTCTTGTTTCCTTTCTCTATTTTTTTGTCCCTCTTAATTTCACAGACACTAGGTAGAACCCATATAAATGCACTCGCTACAATTTCTCTTTTCCAAAGAAAGACAGAGGTGGTGATGGGGAGGCGGGGTGGGGGCATGAATTTGTTCTACTTCAATGTTCCTGTTTTTCTGTGCAGAACAATTGGACTCCCCCCCCCACCAACAGTGTCTCTCACCAGACGGTTTTAGATTTCTTAAAATAAAAGTGAGGATTCCAGTCCCAGGTCCTTCCTCTTCTGTCTTGCTTGCAGTCATATGCCAAGGTTTATAAGGGTCAGGTGTCTGGATTCCTCAGCACTTTCTTTCATTTCTTTCTTCTCCAGCTCTTTGTTTCTCATTTGATTCACCAGCAGGACGTTACCTGTATTCTCAGCTGTTTCTCTAATGAAAACCTAATTACACTGTCTGTCTTCTCAGCATACTTCCTTAAATCCCAGGCTCTGAGACCTGGAGGGACAGGAAATGAGTCTCTATCTGTTCTGTTCTGGTGAGCTGGACAAAGCATATCTCCTGCTTCTTACTCACCTGCTGGGCAGTTGAATCAAAAGAAATGAAAGATAGGGAGTGAGCAACATCTCATGTAATTCCTAAAAGGGGGAGAAAACAGGATTTTTAGAAACAATTCAAAATGGGGAGCTTTTAACTCAGATTCTCAATTTCCCTCACCTAAACATTGACGAGTTTCAGAATTTGCCACCCAAAAATATGCCACTTTGACATGGAGATTAATTTGAGCCGAGAGTAATAGAGAAGAAGCACATGTAAGAAAAGCTCTCTGTCTGCCCCTATTTGCCTAAAATCAGAACTTAATTTACAAAGGTGTCCTCAATCTACCAAATGGAAGAAGGTTGGTCATCAGAGGCAACATTAGACCCTTTTCAGCCTGGAGACAGCATAGAGTGATGAACACAGCAAACTAACTAGCTAGTCTTCACCTGTCATTTATTCGGGTTCCCAAACGATTTGATAATCCTAGAAAATCCCAGTCCTTTTCATTCTGTGGCTTCTCTGAAAATGTTCCATTCTTTGTTGCAGAGACTAGATAAGCCAAAGCCTTTTTTGAGGTTTGCTAATTTCCTGGGTATTGCCCACATATATGAGTTAATAAACTCCTGTTTATTTTCTCTTGTTAATCTGTCTTTTGTGATGAAGTTCTCAGCTAACACACTCAGAAGGGTAGAGGGAATGTTATTTTTTTCCTTTCTTACTAGAATGTCCACAAAATTCCTCTGACACTAGGCTTACACCTTTCCAAACCTTCTTCACAATCTCACCAAAATCATCTCTAGGACCATTAACATTCATGTCTCACATGGTAGATTTCCATCTACCATAGTCCCCTTGGCCTCCTGGAAAAGGTCTCCACCTTCGGTTCTGCATGTCATGCACTCACGACCTTGCCCTTCCTACTCCTCCAATGCTCTCTTTTCCCTCTCAACCCTTCCCTTCCCGCAAAGCTGAATCCTGTGCTCTGACCACATCACAGATAGACTGTGGTTCACTGGATGCATTCCGCCTGATGACCTCCTTTTGCCCAATGACCCTTCCTGACTTCATCCATACATGGAAGCCCTCTAGCTTTTGCAGCTCAACTCATGCCTGAAGACCTGAGTACTCTCTCACTGTCTTCGAGGAAAATTGAAAACCCTCTGTTTAGAGTCAAGATTTATCTAGACATAAAATAAATTTGTAAATGAGCAATACTTCTAAGACATAAAAGAATAAGCTGCCTTGCACCATCAAGACTGTAAAGTCTTTAAAGGCAAGGACATTAGGGCCAGCGCTGTGGCATACTGGATAAAGCTGCTGCCTGTAGTGCTGAAATCCCATATGGATGCCAGTTCGAGTCCCGGCCGCGCAACTTCTGATCCAGCTCTCTGCTATGGCCAGGGAAAGCAGAAGATGCCCCTAGCCCTTGGGCCCCTGCACCCACGTGGGAGACCTGGAAGAAGCTCCTGGCTCTTGGTTCCTGGTTTCCCATTGTCTGGAAGACCTCTCTCTCTCTCTCTCTCTCTCCCTCTCTCTGCCTCTCCTTCTCTCTGTGTGTAACTTTGACTTTCAAATGAATAAATAAATCTTTAAAAAGGCAAAGATGTGTGCCCTGTTCATTTCTGATTCCTCAAGGTCTGGCTTGGGATATAGTAGGTTCTCAGTAAATGCTAAAGGCAAAGGCATGAGTGATGTAGCACAGGATTTTCCTTCTCTAAAGTGTATCTATAAGCATTTTAACTTAAACTTAAAGTGGGCTAAATTTATACTTTAAATTTCCTCCACTGGTTCTGTCTTGTACTTTGCACCCTAATCAGGAAGAGTATCTCTCAGTCATTTTGACCATTTCACCATTTCATCTTAAGGACAACAGGCCCCCACAGGGAACACTTGGTCAATTGTGACATGTACTAAGATTTTTTTTAAATTATGCAAATAACCATCTGTTCAGATACCACTTTGAGTTCATTTAATATGTGTATTGTTTAAGACAAGGGAGAAACGAGAAACAGCACATCTCAGTTTGGTCCCGTAAAAATCTGAGTGGTACCTCATTCATTTCAAGTTATGAAGGGTCTCCATTTTAATGATGCATCATTTCTCTTTGGCCAGAATTCTAAATCTTTTTAATTGCAGTTTAAACACCTGTAGTCAAATTATAAATGTCTTTCTCATTTAAATTCTAAGCATTGAAATTCCACACATCTCGATTATGTAAATAGCAAAAGTAGGGGGAAGAGTTTTTCTCTGAGGTATTTTTCCCTCCTGTCTCCTACTGCCCACAACTTTGGTTTCCCTTTAAACACTGAGCGAGGTAGTTAAGTTTCCTGGATGACCATGGAAGTTCATTTTAGAAACAGAACACGAAGGCTATATCCTGGCAATGTATTTTCCACAGAGGGAAAAAAAAAGTAAAAATAACAGCCATTTTTTAAGCACCTGTTATTTGCTAGACACCACACTGGGTTCTTGAAGCAAATGTGTTAGAAGCATTCAATCCACACAACAACACTGCAATTTGGCATTGTGAAACCCATTACGTGATTCGGGAAACTGAGGCCAAGGTTCCTTAACAACCCGCTCTGGGATATATAGCTAAAAGTGGCAAGACTAGGATTCAGAACGGATGCTATCTTTACCATACTGTTGCCTTCCAAACACCTGTTTCTTCCAGGGTACAATGCTGGAAGTTTTCTAGACTATTGAAACCAGCAAGGGACAATGATTGAATGGACAAACAGAGGTAAGGGAAAAGCAAAAGCTTCATTTCAAAATGAGGATGATATACAGGGCAAATAAGGTTTGTAACCAATGCTGGTCAGAAGGAAATAGTCTGGCTGAGGTGAGGTGAGAAGCTTCTCCTTACAGGGCTCTATCTACTGAAGGCCCACAGGGCTCACCTTTCAGTCTGTGGCCAGCTCCACAGCTCTCACCTTGCTCTGACATCCAGTGAAGCCTACCTCCCATTGCTCCACCTGATTCCTGCATGGTATGCTATTTACACAGTCGAACAATACTGCCCTTGAGTCCGTCTCTTTTTCTTCCTTCTTTTTTAGAATTATTTATTTATTTCAGAGGCAGAGTTACAGAGAGAGAGAGAGGGAGAGACAGAGAGAGAGGTCTTCCATCCGCTGGTTCACTCTCCATGTGGTCGCAATGGCTGGAGCTGAGCCGATCCAAAGACAGGAGCCAGGAGCTTCTTTTGAGTTTACCAGATGAGTGCAGGGGCCCAAGGACTTGGGCCACCTTCCACTGCTTTCTCAGGTATATTAGCAGGGAGCTGGATTGAAAGAGGAGCTGGATCAGAAGAGGGATTTGAACTGGCACCCGTATGTGATGTGGGTGCTGCAGGCGGAGGCATACCCACTATGCCACAGCACTGGCCCCTCTTGAGTGTTTCTGACCCTTCTTCCAGAACTCCATGTGCTTCCCCTAGTCTCAAAGATTGCAGTCTATATTGTCATCCTCTTCTAATCTGTCTCTAATGCCTGGTGTGCCCTTATCTGAGCACTGTTCACCTTGAGCTGCATACTTTGCACGTACATAGTGGTGAGCTGGATCAGAAGAGGAGCAGTTGTGCCATAAGGGGTACCAGAACCACAGGCAGAGGATTAACCTACTGTGCCACAGTGCCAGCCCCCTTATAATACTTTCATCTGGTTAAAATGTGCATGTCACAGGGCTAGCATTGTGGCCTAATGATTAAGTTACTGCTTGAATGCTGCAATCCCACATGGACACTAGTACAAACCCTGGCTGCTCCACTTCTGGTCCAGCTCTGTGCTGATGAGCCTGGGAAAGCATGTGAAGATGGCCCAAGTCTTGGGCTCCTGCAACTGTATGGGATAACTGGATGGAGCTCCAGGCTCCTGGCTTTATCCTGATGCAGCCCTAGCTGTTATGGCCATCTGTGGATTTAACAAGCAAATGGAAGATCTGTCTCTTTCTCTGCCTCTTCCTCTCCCTGTCACTCTGCCTTTCAAATAAATACAATCTTTAAACAAAAAGTTCCCATGTCTTCTGGAGGCCAATAGGAAAGATAATTTTGTTATAGAACTTCTTTTTCTCTCAACTCACAGCCACAGATGTGTGTGCTGCAGCAAAGTTAGTGGCCTTACATTATGCCATTTGATGAAAGGGTGTGGGCTTGGAGCAAAGAACATCTAGGTTTGACTGTCAGAAATACTGCTTACAAGTTACATGACCTCAAATAAATTATATAACTCCCAAATCTTTTATATCAACCCAAATGACATCCAAATTATGGGATCAAGTGAGGTTCTAGAAAAACAAGGAGTAGGAATGTATTTTGGTCAACTCTGTTTCAATATAAAAATGCTAATAACTATAGTTATAATTCATCCACTTGCTAATATTTATCATAAAAAATAGGAATTTTTTTCTTCAAAAATGATAGATAAATGCACTGTTTGGCAGAAGAACCAGAAATTGTGCTGAGTTACTTTGGAGCCACAGTCAGAAGACCATTTCACCAAAGAAGTAAACAGTCCCATTGCTCTATCTGCTTGCAAACTGGTGGATTTTTTTCCTACTTTTCTATAACATCTTTGCTTATGTCGGAATGTTCAGAAACTAGTATTGTGTCCAATGAAGAGGCCATTAAATATGCAGAAGGTTTTGTGCCTGATCAATAACACCACTCCATGTGATTTACCCAAAAACTCAGTTACAAAGGGATAGATGTGCTCAGCTCTCCATGGACATCCCCTCGATTGACTGGGCACTTATGTCAGCCGCTGCCAGACTCTCAGGTGGAGGCTCTGTGATCCCAAAGGGGTTTGCTAAGCTCGTGTCCAAACAGCCTGCAGGAAGCTGCCCATCGGCATTAGCAAGGCAGCTGCCCAACTGATCCACAGGAATCCCACTTCCCAACTTCAAATTCCTTCCAAAATTGACTGTGTTTGTACATTTGCATGCCTTGAGCCTTTCCCCACAGAAGATTATATAAACCTATGAAGAAAATAGAGAGCTGCATCCATTTCCCACAACTGGATGGGATATCATATTCAGTTTTAATTGACTCTGGAGAATCCAAGTCAATTAGACTAAGGGTATAATAGGAATGAGAAGCTGTATTATTTTACTAGCTTGATTATTTTGTAAAAGTAAAAAGAAATAAATGTAAAATTTGAATGGTCCCACAGTGTTGAGCTGAGCCATCTATACCAGGCTGTTTTGAGCCATTAGGGTAGATATTCTTAAGCAATTTAAAAGCTAGCAGAAAAGAGTACGTGAAAGTTCAACAGCAAGAGCCGTCTATAGAATGTCAGGTTAGCGCTGATCAATGGAGCAAACCACATACAGAGTGTGGGTTGAGGATATATAGAAGTTGGGGCCAGCGCTGTGGCGCAGCAGGTTAACGCACCCGGCCTGAAACACCGGCATCCCGTATGGGCGCCAGTTCAAGGCCCAGCTGCTCCACCTCCAATCCAGCTCTCTGATATGGCCTGAAAAAGCAATAGAAGATGGCCCAAGTCCTTGGGCCCCTGTACCCACATGGGAGACCCAGAAGAAGCTCCTGGCTCCTGGCTTCGAATCGGCACACCTCTGGCCGTTGCAGCCAATTGGAGAGTGAACCAGTGGATCGAAGACCTCTCTCTCTCTCTCTCTCTCTCTCTCTCTCTTTTTGCTTCTCCTCTCTCTCTGTATAACTCTGACTTTCAAATAAATAAATAAATCTTTTTTTTAAAAAAAAAGGACATATAGAAGTTGAGCCAGATATCAATCTACTTTTTTGAAATGGTGAATTTGCAAATTAGAATTCTAAGAAAAACAAGGAA
Organism: Oryctolagus cuniculus; assembly: GCF_964237555.1. Lineage (NCBI taxonomy): Eukaryota > Metazoa > Chordata > Mammalia > Lagomorpha > Leporidae > Oryctolagus > Oryctolagus cuniculus. The sequence goes on along the minus strand of NC_091448.1, from coordinate 28,087,567 downwards.
GAATATGTAGATGAGAAAGTGATTAATTTTTTAAAAAGGTGGGAGGTGAATTTATAAACATTTCCACTAAGGCAATGAGGTGAGCCTTGCGAGATATGGGAATTTAGCAAAGAGAGGTGAAAATAATAGCTATTCTATCTAAGAGCATCATCATATAGACACTGGGAGGTTGAGAATAATTCTGTGTGATTAGATCATAAAGGGTGTATTGGGAGAGGAAGGCAATAAGAAGTCAAGTCTGGAAAATGGAAAGAGACAAGGCTGGAGATGGTTGAGGCCAGGTTGTACATAGAATTGTTCTGCTATAGGTTTTGAATTTTGAACAACAGTAAATAGAAAACCACCAACGGTTTTAAGGAAAAAATATGACACATCCAGACTATGAAATACAGAAAGAAAATTATTATGTTACAAATCAACAAAGGAATAAGCACATCTCTGGAAGCACTAAGTAAGGTGTCCATATTCTGTGAGAAACACATACTTTGCTTAGACCTTGCACAAACTATTTTTGTACTTAATCATCCTGTTATTCAATAAGTATTAATTAAAATCCCTGCAATGTGTTAACTTTCAGGTCACAATGTTGACCAAGACAAATGTATTTCTGGTTGTCATGGAGTTTACAATCTACTGGGGAGCTAAACAGCAAACCTAAAAAAGAGATAATGACAGATCTTTCTAAAATAACATGCTGAATAGCTACAGGAATTGAGGTACTAAGTTACGAAGGTTTCAGATTGAGTTCATGATTACTATCATTCTCACAAAATACTGTGGCAGTTACTGTTTCTTTGTTAATAGAAGAACTATATTTTCCCTTTGAGCCATGGCATTTGCCAGTGAATTTGGGGATGAGTGATCTCAACACAAACAATTGTGATAGCTGCAAGAATTTTTGCTATTCCAAACATCTATAAATTCCTGGGAATCATTATATTTTACTGGAGAGGAGAAATAGTCAAGTTTCTCTCAGCTGGAGTCTTTGTAATGTATGAGTTCAGCAGCAAAAAGGACAGATGGCTGAGCTAATGTTAGTAATTGCCAAGAGAAAAAGTCCACTGTTGACCTAAAAATGAAACAGAATCCATTCCTTTATAACTTTCCAGTGGCTGTTTAGCTTAAGTTCTAATGATTATAAAAATAAAAAGGAATATCTGAGCAACAGAAAATTTCCCAAAGAATGGAAGAATACTAGGTCCCATCTCTGCATGTGACAATCCATTTATTCAACTACTTGCTTTACTGACCTTATTTGGTTGGTTGTGATTCATCTGAGAATTTAATACTCACATGCCATACTATAGGAATGATGGCTAGTCTCAATGAAAAAGTAACTAAATAATCTAACATGAAAAGATCTTTTTTCAAAGATAAACTTATTTATTTGAAAGACATGGTTACAGAGAGAAAGGTATAGGAGAGAAGAGAGAATCTTCTGTCATCTGATTTATTCCCCAAATGGCTGCAATGTTCAGGGGTGGATAGAGTGGAAACCTGAAGGCTGGGACTCTACCCGGGTCTCCCACAGGAGTGGCAGGGACCCAAATTCTTGGGTCATCTTCCACTGCTTTGCCAGGTACATTAGCAGGGAACTGGATCAGAAGCAGAGCAGTCAGGACTTGAATTGGTGCTCATAACAGATGCCAGCATTGCAAACAGTGGATTAACCCACTGTGCCCACTGCCAACACAGGCCCTATGAAAAGATCTTTGTGAACCATTTTTTTTGTCTGGAAACTTCAATTCTAAGTCATGTTTAAACACATAACCATGCTATTTCCCATTTTGATAATAATATTGTATTAGCTTGCTAAGACTGCTGTTAGAAAGTACTACAAGTCGAGTGATTTAAATAACGAACCATGTACAGACTCCCAAGCCTGGAGATGAGGATTCAGAGCTCAGATCTCAGGGTTGGTTCCTTTGTAGGGGTGTAAAGAAGAATCAATTCTGTGTTCCTTGCCTACCTTCTGCAAGTTTTCTGGAAATCTGTGTCTTCTCTGCCTTATGAATGCATCACCCAGAGACCACCTTCATCATCACATGGCATTTCCTCTATGTGCTCTGTCTGTCTCAGAATTTACTCCGTTTTATAAGGACACTGGTTTTGTGGTAGTGGTACTAGTGATAATTACCACATTTTCAATCAATTATCAGACAAAAGACCCCTGTCTCCACAGAAGCTTGTGTTCTGAGTTACTTGAGTTTAGGACATGACTTTTGGGGAGCCCAAACCCAACCCATTACCAGCCATCTATAAACTGAAGAACAAACATTTTTTTCAGCAACAAAAATGCAGCCTCTTTGCTAAAAAACATCAAAAGATGTATGTTTCACGAATTGTATCATATGTGAGTGTGTGCAGTTCACTTCTGTTTTCCATGCAGTCTGTACTCGAGCCAATGAGGAGGTTTCAATAGTGATCATTATGTTTGAATGGGAGATGTGTGGCTGACAGTTTTAAAGGTGACTTCCCAGCTAAAACCAAGTCCTCCTTCTGTGAAACTAACCCCCCCCCCCCCACACCCAAGACAGAGGGTGTGTACTCTGGAAGCCATTACTCAATAACCACATCATTTTAACCTGAGGAGAGACACCTGACCCAAAAACTCACAGTGGGATTTTGACATTTGGAAAGACGGCATTTGAAAACTAGGAACAATTATCTCTGGTGTGTTGTCGCCACCAAATCAAAGGTCCCAGACTTCTGCTTATGAAGTGTCCACACTGCTCTTTCCTTTCCTTCCTGAGCCTCAGTATTTCATTGCTTCCTTCCTTTCTCTAAGATAGATTATCATCAGGATAAAATATTTCTGACTTGTCTAAGCTTCCCAGGCTTATTGTTGCATGACCAGGAGTGTGGCTCAGCAAGCATCTAGGTGCTGTGCACTGACGATCCTTTAGTTCACCTAATGTGTTCTGGCTCATGAGTGCATATGACATTCCTGGTTCTTGTCAATCCATGCCATTGCTCCTCATGGAACTTTGTGAAAAAAATAAGAATTTGGGGCAGACATCTACCCCCCCACTCCTGGAAAGAAAAACCAGTAAAAATAATGCATCTTATCCATGTGGGGTCTATTACAGGATTTTTGTATTTATAATTTGTTAAAAGCAATATGATCGATTACCAAGATTGTCTTCTAATTTCAAAGTAAAAGAAAATATCTTGAAACAATTCAAAGTAAAGAGTCCCTATTAAGGAAAAAATTTAAGCAAAGATCCTTGCAAGTTAATACCTGGCTTCCATTCGGGAATTCTGCCCCCATCAGGGTTTCTAATTCTACCTTGCACGGAGGCTAGGGAAATTGTTGCTACCTGTGAAAGGCCACACTGAATTTGGCCAATAGAACAGAGCAAAATAATTCCTTGCATGCTATATGTTCTCACTCCTGTGGCCCTCAATGTCCAGTCATTGCCCTCAAGACCTCTTTAGGATTCTATTGTCATTTGTCTAAATAAAGATCAAATTGAAATTAGCATTATTGTTTATTACGGTTCATTATCATGGCAAATTTCTTTAAAGGCTATCCTAGTAAGTTTATCTATGTTATTTAAGACATCTTCAGGCATATCTGCAAGGTGTTTTGGATGGTGGAATAAGTAACAAAGATGAAATTAAAGGTGCATAAACTTTATCCAAAATACATGACTCAACATCAAAAGAAAGGGCAGATTCCCAGTCCTGGACTGTATAACACAAATGACTATCTTCTCCATTCACCTTTCTGAGAAGGAAAGAGCTCCACCACTGAAACCACAATTACTCTCAGAGAATTTAGCTGTTACTTTGCCTCAGAAAGTAACAAATGGGTATAGCTCAAGGGAAATGTAGATTATATGAGAATATTAATACCTAGCCTGGGTTAGCTTCAACCACAATGTCTATATCAACCTCTCTTGTGGGGAGCAACTCGGACTAGACTAAGTTACTGGAATTAAGACTTATTCTATGCATCTGCTCTCCCACAATATGGCGCTGGGAGAGGAGTGAACAACTTCTACACAGCTGCCTCCAGTTCAACCAATAACCTGCAGGAGCTGATCCTGCTCCTGATTGGAGGAGAGCAGCATACTCAATGTGTGGGTAGCAGAGTTGGGATTGGTGGAAGAGGACTATAAAGGAGGAGAGAGACAACATGCACCAGGAGCATCTAACGGGAACATCCGGATAACATCTGAGCAGCCCCCGAGAGAGCCGGCTGGTGGTGTGCTGCTCCCCCGCGGAAGTGGGGAAAGTGGCAGGGGGAACTGCCCTTCCACGGAGGTGGAAGGATCGGCAGCCAACCCGGGAAGGACCAGCAGCAAACCCGGGAAGGGCCGAGCAGACAAAAGAACAGCGCAGGGTCTAGTGTTGTTCCTCCACGAATGGGGGAGCGACACTCTCTTATCTCTGAAGATCTTTTACGTACTTCTTAGCTTAGGACACCTTGGTATAGGAAATTATGGAAACTCATTAGTGGAAGAAATAAAAGAAACAATTTGGCATTGAACTGAAGTGGGTGAAAAAAACCAAAATAGAGAATTAACCTTTGATGGTAGTAGCCCACTGTCCAATCACAGTATTGAGGATGTGATGAACTTGAGCCTAATCTGATGCCCAGTCAGCATCCCAAGCTACAAGTGACAGTGTCCATCTCTAAAACAGGTAGGTGTTAAACATTTGTGAGATGTCAAGGTCTAAGCAAATTGTCCTGGGATCCCTGAGAGGAGCCAGCATGCAAATCAGGACACCAAGGTGAAAGTTCAGACCCCAACCGGAACAAATTAAAATAAACAAATGTGATAAAACAGTGTGAGTGGGGTTCCCAAGCATGTTGACTAATATAGTGCAGAACATAAAACAATTTTCCCAAATCCCATGAGCCAGTGTTACTGATTCTCAAGCTCTGCTCCTTATCTTGCTTAGGTTTGGCAAAGGACCTATGCAAGGTGCATCTGTATTTGAAATAGCCTTCAACATTTGAGCTGACTTCTGGTAAGGGAATTAGGAAATAATTGTGTGAATCCTGTTTTTCACTAGATTCATTTTATCAGTCTATTCATTCTATACAGATATCCGCATAGTACACATTTTTCCCATATTACTAAAATTATATAACCAAAACCATCACTTATATAAAAGTTGGGTTTGACGTTACCCAATAAAAGCTGCTATTTCTTGAGTGCCTGTTATATTCCAGTTATTGTGCTAAGCCTTCCATTTACAGCACTCATTTTCACAACAGTGCAAAATAGATATTCTTATCCTCAGAAGAGGTAACTTTCTCAAGCTGAGATATAAATGCAGATCTGTCTGACTCCTAGGTGTGTGTATCTTGCACTGTGTCCCATCAAGGAATATTTAAAAGGGATGATTCATCCTGAAGTCATTTTGCTCCATGATATGATCAAACTAACATTAGCTATTGGGGCAAGCATTTAGCAAAATGGTTAAGATGCTACTTGGGGGCTGGCGCTGTGGCACAGCGGGTTAATGCCCTGGCCTGAAGCACCGGCATCCCATATAGGCGCCGGTTCTAGTCCTGGCTGCTCCTCTTCTGATCCAGCTCTCTGCTTTGGCCTGGGAAAACAGTAGAAAATAGCCCAAGTGCATGGGCCCCTGCACCCTCGTGGGAGATGGGGAGGAGGCTCCTGGCTCCTGGCTCCTGGCTCCTGTCTTCAGATTGGCACAGCTCCGGCCATTTCGGCCAATTGGAGAGTGAATCATCATATGAAAGACTCTCTCTCTCTCTCTCTCTCTCTCTCTCTGCCTCTGCTCTCTCTGTGTAACTCTGACTTTCAAATAAATAAATAAATCTTTAAAAAAAAAAAAAGATGTTACTTGGATGCCCAAATTCCATAGTAGAGTGTCTGGGTTCAAGTCCTAGTTCTGCTTATAATGCCAACTTCTTGCTAATTCACACTGTAGGAGTTATCAGATGATGGCTCCAGTGCTTGGGTCCCTGTCACCAGATACAGCTTCTGTTTCCGAAGTTAGGCCTGGATCTGTCTTAGCTGGTGTGGGCATGTGGAGAGTGAACCAACAAATGGAGGATTTCTTTTTTTCTCTATCTCTTTCTCTCTACTTTTCAGATAAAATGAAAATAATTTTTAATTTAAGAAAACAAAATAAAAATAGATGTTATCTTTTTCTTTCAATTTGAGTTTGAGTTGAACATGCATTCATGATTTTTTTAAAAAATACTTTTCCATTAAATAAAAACCTTCAAAAAATTTTAAAAATGAAAAAATACTTTTTATGTTGAAAAGCAGTTTCTGCAATATGAGATCTGAGTTCTCATGCCAATGAGTCATGTGACCTCAGGAAATCTTTTGTTTATCTAGGGAAATGCCTTTACTTTTTTTTTTTAAGATTTATTTATTTATTTGATAGGCAGAGTTACAGAGGCAGAGGCAGAAAGAGAAAGAGAGGTCTTCCATCTGCTGGTTCATTCCCCAGATGGCCGCAATGGCAAGAGCTGTGCCGATCTGAAGCCAAGAGCCAGGAGCTCCTTCTGGGACTCCCACACAGGTGCAGGGGCCCAAACACTTGGGTCATCTTCTACTGCTTTCCCCGGCCATAGCAGAGAGCTGGATTGGAAGTAGAGCAGCCAGGATTTGAGCCGGCACCCATATGGGATGCTGGTACTGCAGGCGGCAGCCTTACCCACCAAGCTGCAATGCTGGCCCCATGCCCTTACTTTTAAAAATGAAGTACAGACTAGCAGTGATAGGAAAGGTTGAACCTGGAGAATTAAACTCTGAATATCTCTTCTGGCTCTCCTGGCTCTAAGGGTCTACCTATCCTTTAGAGCTCACTCTTTTTATATATTTGAAGCTCTGCCTTTTGCAAAGGAGCTACAAGAAGGAAGATAATTCCAATTTTATATTTGAAGAAAAAAATCCCTCCATCCCAGTATATCCCAGCAACTCAACTTCTTTCACTTGTACGCAATTTAACGGAGTAGCAACTATGATATTTGAAGATGACAACAGAATGTATGTATAGATACAGTAAACAAAACCAAATTTTTTTCTTCAACTAGAAGTGCATTTTCAAGATAGTTTAATTTAAAGAACTGATTTCTTAGTTTTAACCATGAAAATGGTACCAGATGATTTGAGTAGAAAAAAAAAAAAAAAAAAAAAAACGGAGCCTGGATTGAATAATGCTCTTTACACAAGGCTTGGCAACTGCAACTTTAATGGAAAGTTTTGCAGATAAAAGCACCTACAGACCTCAAAATAGGGGGGCTATGGAACGTTTCAGGTAGACAGCTGTTACACAACCACCTATCTCATTGCCTTTGTGGCCTAATATAAGGACTAGGTAGAAGATAGAGAGGGAAAAATGGAGGCAGGCATAAAAGGACAGGATGGGAAGAAACACATAATGGACTGTTTCAACTAGGTAATTTTTCACATAATGGTAGGTGCAGACTGTTAGAATAGTTCATGGTGATTTTGCAGTCTGGTTTCAGATTTATCGCTGGAATTAATTCCCACATTTCTGTGAAATGCATTATATATTCCATTCCCACCATTTTAAATAATAAATTAATTTTAATGCATTTTTGCTCTAGCTTGAATGGAAAAGATGAAGAGCAATTGATAGGCTGAGTTCTTAGAATGCCTTTCAACAGGATTAAAAACATAAGGCATCGCAAGTCGGCTATTCTAAAAACAGAAAGTAGCCATCTGCTGGGCTGCGGAGTTCTTCTACTCTACAGTGTTGTGTAGTCCAGCAAAGGAGACACAGCTGAAGGTGTGCTCCTGACCAAACGGATCTGCCGACGGTCGTGGCCTTGTTTGCTTTCAGTGAACACATTTACAGTGCTTATTTAAGATGACCTCTACTTTTTCATTGAGAGAGAACTAATGAAAAGAAAGAAGCCACTTATAAATCCCTCAGACCTAGAACATAAAAATAACTGTAGCAAATTCATTAGTAATCCTAAATACTTCCTGGGTTTTCCTGTAGTTATTCCTGCTAGCAGGTGGGACTAGGGAGGGATTTTGCGTTGCTCTTTTTAAAGCACTGGGACCAAACAGAGAGAGGAATAAAACTATTTCAATTTCATTTGCTCACAATGTTTTTTGCTTTCTTTCAGCACTCTTTCCCTCTTTTTAAATCTCTCTCAGTCTTCAGTCCTTTGATGCTGTATTGTGTGGGGAAACCATATGGAAAACCTATTCCCAGGAATTCCTTCATCTCTCACATTACTCTGGGTGGACTTTGAGGGCAAAGCATCAATCTAAGGTATCCTTTCCCTCCAGCTAAGAGAGAACTTCAAGGTATTTATTTTTTTAACTTTTATTTAATAAATAAAAATTTCCAAAGTACAGCTTTTGGATTACAGTGGCATCCCCCCACCCCATAACTTCCCTCCCACCCGCAACTCTCCCATTTCCCACTCCAAGGTCTTTAATTAGAGAGTTCTGATATCTGGAGGAAAGACCAGACATCTGAAAAGGTGTGCTGACTTTTAACAGCCGTAATGATTGCTCCCTCCCCACTGGAAACAGCTTTGAGACTACAATGCTCTGCTTTACTGTTCAACAACTGATTGAAAGGAAGGTATGTGTGGCAAACTGTCTTAGTAGGCGAACCCACATCCCTTCTCAAGTCACTTCTTCCTTGCCTTCTTCCCTATAAAGGCTGAGAAAGCTAAATACTTCTGCAGCCTCTCATAAGCTCCAAGTATCCATGTCAGGCCCACACAATAAGTTGTGAGCAGAAGTCTGATGGAGGCTTCTGGAGAAGTATTGCTTTCCTAATGAAAAGAACACAAAAGGTTTATTCTTCTGCCTTTATTTCTCTTCTTTCTGCCTTGGATGCAGTCGTGATGTCTGTAACCACTGCAGCCATTTTTGAGGCAACAAGCATAATGACAAAAAGTAACATACTAAGGTGGATGGAATAAAACAGATCCCAAGTCCTAGATAGCATTATTGGAACAGCTGCACCAACTATTTATTTTCTTTTTTTTTTTTTTTTTTTGACAGGCAGAGTGGACAGTGAGAGAGAGAGACAGAGAGAGAAAGGTCTTCCTTTTGCCGTTGGATCACCCTCCAATGGCCGCCGCTGCAGCCGGCGCACCGCGCTGATCCGATGGCAGGAGCCAGGATCCAGGTGCTTTTCCTGGTCTCCCATGGGGTGCAGGGCCCAAGCACCTGGGCCATCCTCCACTGCACTCCCTGGCCATAGCAGAGAGCTGGCCTGGAAGAGGGGCAACCGGGACAGAATCCGGCGCCCCGACCGGGACTAGAACCTGGTGTGCCGGCGCCGCATGGTGGAGGATTAGCCTATTGAGCCACGGCGCCGGCCCCAACTATTTATTTTCATATTTCCAAGTGATGAGAAAAATAAGCCTCTGCTTGCTTAAGCCAATGTTCTTGTAGTTTTTTTAAGATTTTATTTTATTTATTTGAGAGGTAGAGTTACAGACAGTGAGAGGCAGAGACAGAAAGAAAGGTCTTCCATCTGCTGGTTCACTCTCCAAATGGCTGCAATGGCCAGAGCCATGCCAATCCAAATCCAGGAGCCAGGAGCTTCTTCTGGGTCTCGCACATGGTTGCAGGGGTCCAAGTACTGTGACCATCTTCTACTGCTTTCCCAGGCCACAGCAGAAAGCTGGATAAGAGGAGCAACCAGGACAAGAACCAGCGCACATATGGGATGCCGACACTGCAGGCGGCAGCTTCACCAGCTATGCCACAGCGCCAGCCCCTCTACCAGTTTTATTTCTTGCAGCTAGAATCATTCCAAGTGACAAAACTGTGTCTTCAACATCTGATGTGTGGTCATCATAATATCTTGCATTTTTTTAAGCATTCTCCAGTATGCAAAGTTTTTGTTTTGTGATACATTATTTCATCTAGTCTGTACAATAGAAATTATAAGGCAGAAATTTTTATCATAAATTTAAAGATGAGCCAATTTAAGTCAAAGGGATTGCCTAATTTACCTGAATTCACAGATAGAGAATGTTAGAATTTACAACTTGAAACCTTAGCCTTCGACTCTAATTCCCAACTGAGTTTAGTTTGTTCATGTTAGAAACCATACTCTTGTCTTTAAATATTTACAATGTTCTTCATAGTCCCTAAAGAGCTTTTGGGAATCAGTATTTAAAGGACAGAAGACAGAAACTGGATAAAAATTACTAAACTCATAGTCTGGCATGAACTAAGGCACTGTAATAAGCTCTTGGTTTTTAAAGATAAATAACATGAAAAATCCAATACTGAAGATTTCACAGGATACTAAGGAAAACAAACATGTAAATAAGTTATTACAAATATACTATAGAGAGTGCGTTAGTGATATATGCTCATTATAGTTTGGGATGAGAAAGGAGGGAGCCGAGCAAAACAAGGGGAGGGGTGTTCTTAAGCAGTCCTGTATGACTGTGGCACATTTGTTGGGGGTGATCTGGCAATTGAAGAGACTCCAAAGCTGACTACATCTAGATCATAAAGGTTCTTATAGGTCCTGGTGTTCTGTATTCATGTGGGTGATTAAAATCAATAAAAAGATTTCAAAAAGTCATTTTATATATAGAATTATATTTTTGAATACTGCTTTGACATCAAGTAGGAAACTGGAAGTAGACAAGACTGGAGACAGGGGGCGAGTAGGATGCTGGGGCAATCTTCCCAGCAGGATATAACAAGATCACAAACTCAAGTAATGTCTGTGGGTTGGATAGGAACATGCAGATTGGCAAGATTATTCAGATGTTACAATCCATGGACTATGCAAGGCAACTGGGCATGGTAGGATGTGGCTGGTGTGTGAGAAGGAAAAAACAGGATCTTACACATGTTTCTGGCTTAGGCTTCTAACAAGATGGTAGTATCATTCATAATAGAAAATACTAGAAGAGAAGTAGAGAGAAGCAGGGAGACATAAAATGGGAAATAAATCCCCAATTTCCTATGTTGAGATTTGGAGTCTTTCAGAAGATCCAGACAGAAATATTCATAAAAGATTCAGAGATAAAAGCTGAAATTCAATAGATAATTCTAGACTGTAGAAGTCAGTTTCTAAACTTAAGGAAGTAAATGGAACCTCACTGGGAGCATGTGTAAGAGAGATAAAAGACAAGACTAGAACAGAACTCTGGTGGATCACAAACACTGAAAAAGTGAGCGAAAGCACCTGATGCAATAATGGAAGGAAGTAACAGAAACCAGATGGTTGGGAGAAAAGCAAGCAAACAAGCAAACGTTATTCCCAAAAATCCTTAGGAAAAGTCTCAAGGAATTAGGAAATTGGTAGTAATAATCTGAGTAATAACGTATGGCATTACTGAGATTTACATTCCATGAAAAATTGCTTCTCTGTACTGTCAATTGTCATGAAGAGGTTACATAATATAAGGGCTGGAAATTTATAATTGGGTTTTGCCACATGACAATCACTTTGACCCTGAGAAATGGAGTTTCAGTCAAGTGGTAAGAGTAGAAGCCAGATTGCAGTGGGCTGAAAAGACAGTAGGAGGTGAGGATGCAGAAGACAGTTAAAGATGTCTTTTCTTTAAAAAAAATATTTTAGTGGAATGGAAAGACAATATCCAAGACCCCATAGTCTTTTTTTGCAACACAATAAAGATCCCAGTTATGGGGAAAAGGTAGAAAAAGGGAACTACAAGAACAAAAGAGAGGACTAGAAGTGATAGAGCAGGACTCCTGTGACAGTGAAACAAGGAGAATTAGCCCTAAATAGGAAGATGCACCCATCTTTGAGAAGAGAGGAGTGGTAATGTGTCATACATGCAGAATTTGATGACAAATGCAAGCATGTTGATAGCAAATCTATATTAATAGATATCTAATCACAGAGTCACAACCTGCTCCAGTATTTGTTGATCAAAGGCTCATCTTGGTGCTCTTCTTCAGTCTTAATGCACATCTCCTTCTCGGTCAGATTAGTTACTCTTTTTTTTTTTTTTTTTTTTTTTGACAGGCAGAGTGGACAGTGAGAGAGAGAGACAGAGAGAAAGGTCTTCCTTTGCCGTTGGTTCACCCTCCAATGGCCGCCGCGGCCGGCGCACCGCGCTGATCCGATGGCAGGAGCCAGGAGCCAGGTGCTTTTCCTGGTCTCCCATGGGGTGCAGGGCCCAAGCACCTGGGCCATCCTCCACTGCACTCCCTGGCCACAGCAGAGGGCTGGCCTGGAAGAGGGGCAACCGGGACAGAATCCGGCGCCCCGACCGGGACTAGAACCCGGTGTGCCGGCGCTGCTAGGCGGAGGATTAGCCTAGTGAGCCGCGGCGCCGGCCCAGTTACTCTTTTTTTATATAAGAAACTGATTTGTTAACTTCAGAGAACTCTAACATTCTTGATCTGCAATGGCTCAAAACTCAGACTTCACAAATAAATGTTTAACATATGTTGTTTTTCCCTGGAAGCAATACCTGAGAGTAGGATTTGTAATACAAATAGTTTATTTAAGAGCTGATCCCAGGAAGTACCGGTGGCCAGATGAGGAATTAAGATAGAGAAGAGAATTAAGTCAACACACAATATATTAATGAGATTTCTGTTGTGGGCAATAGAGGCTCTATATCCCTAGAGATCCCAAGGGAATGGTTGGTACCAATGGACCAGAGATTTGATCCTGCTGTAATGGAGAGATTGAAGAATCTGGCGAATTTATGTATCAGTAACTGTTAGTCACTGATGAGAGCTATCTTAGGAATATTAACTTCCGTCACTTCTGACCTGTCCTGATGGCAAAGCGTGATTTTGGAGCCAAAGAAAACTCCAGGCAGAATCAAAGGTGCTAGCGATGAGGAAGTTTAAGTGGTAGGAGCCAGGCACCAACAGTGTCTACTACAGGCTCTTCATCTTTACCATCATCTTATATATAGGACACCTTTAAATGTTTAACATGAGCAGTGAATATAACACTTATGGTAACATTGAAATAAATGGTATTCATTGAAATAGTCTCAGAATTGAAAGCTTGGGACTTACTGAATTCAGTACATTTATTCATTGCTATTTGTGCTTATTTTTGATATGCACAAGTCTATGCAAGTGCTTGGAAGCATGTCTCTCTGAAGGCTATGGCACAGGAAGACATGTCTAAGACTTTTTCTACTGTGGGTAGTGATAGTTGCAGACTGTTAGAACGGGAGTGGAGGGTTTGGGGAAAGGACAGATACAACCCCTTCTAGTTTTCAGTTGTTGGAAACAACTTCTGATCAGAATGCTACCATAAAGAGTTCCTGTTCTTTAATCACTGAATTTTCATCATCAATTATAAATAAATAGCTTGAAAATTATAATACACATTCAAAAAGTGCATCAAACTTACATGTATAAAAAGATAGGTTCAAATCTTTTTTATTGCCATTTACTGTGTAAGCGTGAGCCAGTTGCATTGCTTATTGAAGCTTCGGTTTCCTTGTCTATGAACAAGGATTATACTTCCTTTTCTATGCATTGAATGAGGCAGTGAAAATCCAGTGAAATCATGCACATAAGACTTTCCCAGGCATGAGATTAAGGGGAAGAAAAATTCCACTAAGAGTTATGGCAGTATGGAAGCTATGAAACAGAATGCCTGTGGGTAGAGGTAGAGAAAAATCATGAATTCTTTGCTAAGTAATTTGGACTTGACTCTCAGACAAGAGGGAGTTCTCAGAGTTTCAAGCTGGAGAGCATCATGATGGACATATGATTCTGAAAGATCACTTAGCTAGGGACGTGCTTATACTGGTTATCAGCAAGAGAGATGGAAATGGGAGATATGAAGACTAGTTAAGATGGCGTATTTTAAAATTACAGGTCTCTGAGATCTATCTTGCATCTGTCTTTTGGGTGAGGGGGTGAGGACTATGGATTAGTTGTGGATTACAGAGAGGAAGTTGTATCCAAGAAACAGCCTTTCAGTGGATAAAGTGAGTGAGTACCTCCCCGCCTCAGTTACCAGAGCTTAAGTTCGACGTAGTGCTGAGAATCCAGAATTCAGCTCATAGCCAAGAAGACGTATGTGCAAGAGGGCAAAAGTGTCTGCAGACTTGGGGGTAAAATGAAACCTGCACATGATGCTTATAAATGTATGCATCATCCAGACTTCCTGATTCAACTCAAATTAAATAGTTACATTTGAAAGATTAGTGATCTTCACTTTTGCTGAAGTATTCATTCTCCACACTTTATCTTAATATTGTACTGACAAATTACTTTCACTTTGAGGATTTATTTCCCTTTAGATGTAGCTCACAAAACAATAGCTGTAAAGTCCTAACACTTCAAGGGAGTGATTAGTGGTAATAATGTGTAGAAGGTGGGAGGTGAGAGGGGTTGGGGGGTACACAGGTCGGAGAGGACAATGTGCAGTGCCAATCTGGAAAAAAAGAAGCATCCCCAGAGTCAGCTGGAAATATCTAAACATCTGCAAGGCAGGGTTTCAAGATGTCATCAGAATTTCACTAATCTGCCCCCTGGTATGACACAGAGGAAATTCTGCACTTATGACAAGGCTGGGTAAAGCACACAGCCCAGTGGTCCTCTCTCAGAGCTTGTTCAAGAGCGATCCTCAGAGAGCAACGATTCCATTTGCACGTGGAAAGGGAAACCTGACTTCTAATTCAAGTCTGGGTTTCCAAGGATCTTGTCCTGACAGCCACCAGGCTCTTGTCACTGAGAAAAGAACAAAGCAGCTTCAACGCAGAGCAAGCAGCCCTCCGGGTAGTCAGACTCCTAAGAAAAAATAGTCTGCCCTATTTTGGTCCCTGCTCATGAACTCCCCTGGCAGCTGTGCCTCCCAGGTATTTCTGTACTCGCAGCTGGCACTGGCTTTTCCAATTCATTGAGACAGAAGCCCGCAAAAAATCAGATATTGTAAGAGTACAGAGAAAGCGCTGGCTTAGCAAGCTCTTAGTAAGGTGATGGCATGTATAAGCCTTCAACTGGTAGATGGATTTTAATTTTTTTTAGCTATAATTGTTTTTCTTCTCATTAACTTGATGAAATGCTGACACTACAATTTCATTTGCTGTTCCAGTGTACCTTAAGCATTGTTTAATACTTTATTGGGGTGTAATTGACAGACAGAGCTTCACACATTTAACATATACAACTTGATGGGCTTGGACTAACTCAAACACCTGAGCTACTATTGCCAAAACCAAAATAGACACATCCAACACCTCCAAAAAGTTTATTAGTGTCCTTTAATTTTTGGTTTAAGATTTGCTTCTGTTGTTTTGTGTTTTGTCTATTTGTTTTCTGTGGTGACACGTAACATGAGATCTACTCCCTTACAAAAATCTCATTTTTAAAAATTTTACATATTTATTGAGTGCAGTGTGCAATGCTTTGCTACATATATACAATGTGGAATGATCCAAAAGGGTATTTGTTTTTCCCAGTTTCTTACCTATTTTTATAATTTTGTGTTAAGCATCTAATAAGGACACAGCCCCTGGGGCAGGATGTGAAACTGCAATGCACGTATGATGATACAAGGTGCACTGATCAAGCCAGGGTGATCACAGCTCTGTTTCCCCATCACTGCCCCATGTTCAGAGCTTTCAAGTTCTTCCCTTCCAGCTCTTCATGAAATATGGATTATTATGAACTATAGCCCCTGCATTGTACTGCGGATCATCAAAAATTAAGCCTGCTACCTTGCTGTATTTTGGTGCTTACTATCCAATAATCCCTTTATCGCCCTGCACACACTCTCTTTCTCAATCTCTAGTAATCATTATTCTACATTCGGATCAACTCTGTTTTCAGCTTCTATATATGAAAGAGAACTTGTGATATTTATTTTTTCGGTCTGACTTCACTTAACAAAAGGTCCTCCAGTTTCATCCAATTTTTGCAAATGATAGGATATTGTTCTTTTGATGGCTAAATAATATTCCACAGTGTACCTATACCATGTTTTCTTTATCCATGCATCATGAATATCTTCGCATTGTCTCCAGATATTGACTAGTGTGAATAATTAATGCAGTAGTGGTTGTGGGAGTGAAGATAATTCTTTGAGATCCTATTTTCAATTCTTGTAGATATATAAGGATACTTTAAAAGTTCATGCAAATGGAATATAAACATAAGTTTATTTTGGTGCAAAACCCATGCATAGTTTCAAAATACGCATTTTCATAAACTTTTTGGAGACACTTTACATGCATGGGTTTCAAAATTTTTTGCACCAATATATACTAGGCTTTTGGTTCTATGAACTTTTGGAAGTACCTTCATATAAGTAGAGATGGGATTACTGACTCAATGGTAGTTCTATTTCTCATGACTACATCATTTTATATGCTTACCTTAAATATGCAAGTGTTTCAACTTCTCCACTCGCTATATTTTGTGTTTCCTACAAGAGCCATTCTAAACAAGTGTGGAGTAGTATCTCTAGTAGTTTTGATTTGCATTTCCTTGCAGATTAGTGATGCTTAGCAATTTCCACATACTTGTGGATTTGTATATCTTCTGTGAAGAAAGTGACTGCTGAAGTCCTTTGCCCATTTTTAATTAGGCTGTTTACTTCTTTTGCTATTGAATTGTAGGAGTTCCTTATATATTTTAGGAAATTAGCCTATTACCAAATACATGATTTGCAAATATTTCTGTCAGTCCTGTAGATCCTATTGGCCTATGTGTCTGTCTTTATGCAGGTATTATACTGTTTTAATTACTGTAGCTTTGTAACTTATTTGAAATTAGGAAATGTGATGATTCACTTTATTCTTCTTTCTTAACATCACTTTATTGTGGATGTTCTGTGGTGTCATGAATTTTGGGAATTTTCCAATTTCTGTGAAAAAAAAAATTCCATGGGGATTTTGATAAGAATGACATTGAGGGGCCAGCTCTGTGGCTCAGTGGATTAAAGCCCTGGCCTGAAGTGCTGGCATCCCATATGGGCGCCAGTTTGTATCCCGGCTGCCCTATTTCTGACCCAACTCTCTGTTATAGCCTGGGAAAGCAGTAGAGGATAGCCCAAGTCCTTGGACCCCTGTACCTGAGTGGGAGACCAGGAAGAAGCTCCTGACTCCTGGCTTCAGATTGGCACAGCTCCAGCCATTGCGGCCATCTGGGAAGTGAACCTGTGGATGGAAGACATCTCTCTCTGTCTCTACCTCTCTCTGTAACTCTGTCTTTCAAATAAATAAAATAAATCTTTAAAAACAAAGAATGACATTGAATTTGATATTGCTTTGCATAATGTAGACGTTTTATTAATATTAAATCTTCCAATCCATGAATATGGAATGTCTTTCCATTTGTGTCTTCTTTAATTTTTCTGTGTTATTTTTCCTTTGTCATTTTCAGTGTACAATTATTACACCATCTTAGAAAAATTTATTCCTAGTTAATACTATAAATATGATTCTTTTCTTAACTCTCATTTTCAAAAAGTTCATTGTTAGTGTGTAGAAATACAACAGATTTTATATATTAATTTTGTTTCTTGCAATTTTATTGCATTCATTCATTAATTCTAATGGCTTTTGGGGAAGTCTTTAAGGCTTTTCATACATTGAATCATGTCACCTGCAAACCAAAATAATTTTATTTTTTTCAAATTTGGATGCAAAAATTCACAACAAAATACCAGCAAACTGAATTCAACATAACATTAAAAGAATCACACACGTGATCAACCAGAATTCATACCTGGGATGCAAGGATGGTTTACTCTATGCAAATCAATACACCGTGAGAACAGAAAGAAGCACAAAAATCATATGAGCATCCCAATAGATGTCAAAATGAAACACTCCTTTATGATAAAAGCAAAAGCTCTCAATAAACTGGATATAGAAGGAATGTACCTCAGTATAAACATGACAACCTCACAGCCAATATCCTGCTCCACAGTGAAAGAAATGACAGCTTTACCCCAAAATCAGCAAGAAAAGTCTCCTCACTCTCATCACTACTATTTGACATAGTACAACAAGTTCTACCAAACTAATTGGCCACTCCCAAAAAACCTGTTTTCGTGGTGGTGGTGGTGGTGGAGATTCCACCTTAGTTAATGGGAAGGATGGCAAGTCGAGTCCATTTCCATGAAAATAGACGTCACCATTAGGCAAACATGAACTCCCAGAGGTCTGAGGTATAGCAACATTTTCTTTACGTTCAAGAAAATTTTATTTTCTTTTCTCTTCAGATAAATAATCAGTTCACAAAATGGAGCCCTTTTAATTGAAAACCTCTCTTGTTTTTCCTCCTTTTGTTGTAGGCAGGCATATAGGATAAAATTGATCAAGTTTGTGAGCTGGAAGACCATGCCTTCACCATGCCCCTGTGTGACCTCATGCCCCTACCTGGCCATTCCTGTGCTCCCACTGCCACTCCCCTTTGAAAGTGGATTAAAGGCCAGTGCCTCGGCTCACTAGGCTAATCCTCCACCTTGTGGCGCCAGCACACGGGATTCTAGTCCCGGTCGGGGCACCGGATTCTGTCCCGGTTGCCCCTCTTCCAGGTCAGCTCTCTGCTGTGGCCAGGGAGTGCAGTGGAGGATGGCCCAAGTGCTTGGGCCCTGCACCCCATGGGAGACCAGGAGAAGTACCTGGCTCCTGCCATTGGATCAGAGTGGTGTGCTGGTTGCAGCGCACCGGCCACGGCGGCCATTGGAGGTTGAACCAATGGCAAAGGAAGACCTTTCTCTCTGTCTCTCTCTCTCTCACTGTCCACTCTGCCTGTCAAAAAAAAAAAAAAAAAAAAAAAAAAAAAAAAAAAAAAAAAAAACGAAAGTGGATTAAAAGCCTGCTACATGCTGTGCCCAGCCCTTTGGCCCTTTTGTTTCTGGCCTTTTGCTAGTGTGGGCCCCTGTGGCCCTGTGCCTCCAGGGCGCGTGGCCTTTGGGCCACTCACCCCATGCTTCCTGGTCTAGATGTTCCTCCATGTGGCTGGTACTCGGTATGAATCCAGATTCCTCTCTGCTTTTAGATGAGGCCCTCATTCTCCTATGCATTTCTCTCACTGAGTAAAAAGCTTAAAACCTATCATGCTGCCTTGTTCATTTATGCCGGTATTCAGAATTCTTCTCCGAATATTAGGCAAGAACCCTCACAGGCTTCTTAATGTTGAGAATTTATTAATAAGCACACGGTGATATGGTATGGCACCCAATATTCTGTTATCACTTTCATGTCTGCCTCTTTCTCTTACTTGGTGCAGACAGTAGGGCCTTCTCCTGATAGAGCCACTCCCACTTCAGACACCCACAGCCTTCTCTGCACTGTGTGGACTTCCTCTGGTAGTGTAACCACCATGTGTCATTGCACAGAGATGATCTCTGTTTCACAATTTTCTTCTCACTGGATACCTATCATCCTAGAAAGGATGAGAGCATGAAGGAAATAAAGGAAATATATCCTGCCACACCACTGCTGCTGCTGTTGTCATTTTATCATTATGAGATAAATGCTCTCCCTTCAGAGCTGAGCTCCAATGATTGAAAAATGCCTCTGTTTTTGTATCACAAGTGTTCAAGTCTCCCTTACTTTTAAATAACTTGAAAACTCATTTGTGATTTCAAAAGAAAGAGAAAATTACCAAAAATGTGCCTTAGTTCAGAGGCCAGTTTCAGAAAAACACTGGCATCAGTTCGAACAAGGTGAGAAGAATTGGTCTGCAACACGTTAAATCCACCCACTAATGGAGATGAGAAAAAAAAAAAAATCAGGAGCAGATCACCGGGAACCTGATTCCAAAATTAGATTAGAACTGGAAGCAGTATATATTTAAAGCTGAGCCAGAAAGCAAATGACATGGAGCTTCTCCTATCATCCCTGCCCAGAGCCAGGACTGATTTTGGAGTCCACATTATCCTGGGCTTCAGGCTAGGACTGGGGAGAGAGTGCCACTCTGGTCAGAGGCGGAAGGAAGAGAAAACTAATGTCCCTATCATACGTTAATAAGAATTTGCTATTCACATTTTATTTAAGTAAGACAGAAGCACCTTAATTTATCAAAAACAATTATGAATAAAGCCTTCTAAATTCTGAATACAGCAAATGGTGGTGGCGCTTTTTAAGCACGTTTAGACAAAAGATATTGCTACTTTATTCTCAACTAAACTTTAAAACCTGTTTCCCAAGCCCCAACCTGATCCTAGCAAGGGACAAATGTTAGTTCTCAGACTGGAAGAGAAGTTTGTGTGAAAATATACATTCTGTGCTTTCAAATTATAGCAATTATAGCATTATAGCTATACACGAATACAATTAGCTCTGACATAATAGCACAAACCTCTTAATCATATTGTCTGGCCCTGTCATATTTTTCCTCTTTATCTACCAGAGAACAGTTAGTCCTTGATGTGCTATTTATCTCTGCTAAGATCACAGTAAAGCTTCAGCCATAAAGCTAGTGAATTCCTTTTTACCTCACCTCCTGTCTCTTATCCAAGAGCAGAAAAAACAGAGATGGTGGATTTACACAGTTGCTTCTCTTTCTCTCTGGTTCCCTCATGGCTTCTTTTCTGCATAAACGAGATTACCATTAAAAAAAAAAAAAAAAAAAAAAAAACAACAAAAAACACGATCCTCAACTGGGGGTGATTTTGACCCTTCAAGAGACATTCGGCAACATTTTGGATGGTCACAATCCTTTAGAACTTTAGTCAGATCATATCACTCCTCTGCTTAAATTAATCCAGTGGCTTTCTGCAATACCCAACATGAATTTCAACTTCTCGTTGAAAGTACATGGTTATAAATAAGTCAATGACACATAAACAAATTATAAGATATTTTTCCATCTTCCATAAGCTCATTGAAAAAGAAATATTAAGTTCAATCAAAAGAGACTATGAGATAAAAGTCATATGAATTAAGCAAGGAGTTCAGATAAAAAGATTATTGCATTTAATGGACATAGCAGATGTGTACAAAAGGCTTCTCATGTAGATACTAATATAATCAACAGAGTAAGAGTGAGAAAAATAAAGTATCACAACAGAGCGGACAAGCCAGCCAGAAGAGACAGATTCAAGAAAGGGCCACGTGGTAAGAAAGGGAAAAGTCAGAGTGGAAAATTGTGAATGTCACAATGAATGTTTACTGATAGGAATCGCTTAAAGATTTTTCGGACAGATCACAAGTTGAAATCTGTGTTTTTTTCAAGATTTGTTTATTTTACTTGAACATCACAGTTACACAGAAATGGAGAATCAGAGAGAGAGAGAGAGAGAGAGAGAGAGAGAGAGGTTTTCCATCCACTGGTTTACTCCCCAGATGGCTGCAACAGCCACAGCTGTGCCGATCCGAAGCCAAGAGCCAGGAGCTTCTTCTGGGTCTCCCATGCACCAGCCCCGAAATCTGTGTTTTAACTAGATTTTTCTGGTAGCACTATACAATATGAATTTCAGGGAAAAATCTGGAAGCAGGAGGTAAGACACCATATTAATAGTTTGAATTTGATGGGATTTGTGCTTGAACAAAAGAGGTGAAGGCAGTGAAAATAAAGCAGGAAGGCAGCAAAACAGTGACAACACTTCAGTGAGGGTTTTAAAACTCACCCAGCCACAATTAGAAAATGCCTTAAAGGGCAAAAAAAGATCTTAGCACTGAAAATATAGAGAATAATGATGGATTCCCCACATCAAAAGCTCCTAGTTTGCTAAGAACCATTGATTCATTCATGTAACATTAATACTTAGTAGCCAACTATTTGTGCCAGACAATAATCTAAGCACTCATAGTTCACATAATTCACCAAAGAATAAAAGAAAAATGTCTTTCTGAGGGAATTTACATTCTGATGGGGAAGATAGACACAAACGCATGCAATGAACTAATAAGAGAACACAAATATTTATTTCTGTCATTTCAATGAGTATGTGAAGAGAGCCTTGACTAATTCAGTATTCTGGGATACATACCAAAAATATTTTTAAGGGGTGGGGCATTTATCCAGATGGCTCAGACATCCATGGCCCATATTGGAGTAACTGGTATTGAGTCCTCACTCCATCTCTGATTCCAGATTCCTGCTAATGTGGACCCAAGGAGGCAGCCATAATGATCCAAGTAGTTGTGTCCTGTCACCCACATGGGAGACCCAGAATGAATTATCTATGCCCAGCTTTTGCTCCACCTCAGTCCACTCCTGGCCCCTGTAGATGGGGAGTGACCCAGCTGATAGGCTCGCTCTCTCTCTCTCTCTCTCTCTCTCAAATTAAAAGGAAACATATTTGATGGCCTGCACTGCGCCTCACTAGGCTAATCCTCTCTGTCTCTCTCTCTCACTGTCTAACTCTGCCTGTCAAAAAAGGAAACCTATTTGAAACACAAGCTTTAAATCTTACAGTCTCACTGGAAATATGAGACTAATGCACAAGACACACTAACTCCATTAGACAGTGTAAAACAGCATCATACAATGTAAAAAGCTTGTATCTTGTATTGGATCTTCATAATAACTCTTTTTTTTTTTTTTTTGACAGGCAGAGTGGACAGTGAGAGAGAGAGACAGAGAGAAAGGTCTTCCTTTGCCATTGGTTCACCCTCCAATGGCCGCCGTGGCCAGTGCGCTCTGGCCTGCGCACCGCGCTGATCCGATGGCAGGAGCCAGGTACTTATCCTGGTCTCCCATGGGGTGCAGGGCCCAAGCACTTGGGCCATCCTCCACTGCACTCCCGGGCCACAGCAGAGAGCTGGCCTGGAAGAGGGGCAACTGGGACAGAATCCGGTGCCCCGACCGGGACTAGAACCCGGTGTGCTGGCGCCGCAAGGCGGAGGATTAGCCTATTGAGCCGCGGCGCCGGCCATAATAACTCTTTAAAGCAAGCATCTGGATGTCTCTAGTACAGCAGAGGAAATGGAACTTCAGTGATTTACCAAGCTGACTCCAGATCCAAGAATTACCAAAGGCAGAACTTGAGTCTGTCTATTGCCCTCCTCATTCAACCTGTTACCAACTATGAACTCCCAGGGCCAGATGTATACCCTAATGAGCATTTCCCCACCAATGTGACTTTATTTTCAGTTGGTAATTCAGGTGTGATCAAATGATGCAAAGATATAACTTTGGACTCTGGCTCCCACAATTTCAGATGATAGAGGAATAACCAATGAATGAGGCTCTGTGGGGGCCTTGAGGGAGTGCAGCACAGGGAAGTAACCAGCACCTGGCGGAGCTGAGATGCGCTTCTCTCCTTGTTTATCATCCTGCGACCAGGATCTGTTCGGGGAGTTACCCCCTAAGACTTCACTTTCGAAAACTTGATTTTTTATTGTGAGATTTTGGGTACAGATAAGAAATAAAAGGAAATCATTATGTTTAAACAAAATATAATTTGTGAATGCATTTTTTAAGTCTAGATTCATTAACACAAAAAATGTCTTAAATAAGCAATATTTTTTTTTCATTTTCGATTCTCTTTATATACAGAAGATCAGTTTAGCATACATTAAGTAAAGATTTCAACAGTTTGCTCCCACACAGAAACATAAAGTGAAAAATAATAGATGATTTTTTAAATGATGATGAAATCAGATCAGACCTATTGTCATGTTTAATCCCAGTGAGAGTCAAGTTGGGAATTGATAATTTCTTCTTCTTCTTTTTTTTTTTTTTTTACAGAAGATCAGTTTAGTATACATTAAGTAAAGCTTTCAACAGTTTGCACTCCCATAGAAACACAGAGTGAAATATACCATTTGAGTACTCGTTATAGCATTAAGTCTCAATGTACAGCACGGTAAGGACAGAGATCCTACATGAGGAGTAAGTGCACAGTGACTCCTGTTGTTGACTTTACAAATTGACACTCTTGTTTATGTTAAATAAGCAATATTAATGCAGTCTTTTTTACAGCGTGTACAGTGATAGAACATGAGCTTTTCTGGTGCCAACAACAACAAAACACAGATGTTAAACATCAAGCCATGCATTTTGTACTTTTGTACAAGTAGTTTATACCAAGACAAAGCAAAACCAAACTTGAAGGAGCCCCCACAAATCTGTGCTAAAAGATAGTTAAAGGAGGGGCCAGAGCTGTGACGTAGTGGGTAAAGCCGCCACCAGTAGTGCTGGCATACCATATCAGCGCCAGTTCCAGTCCTGGCTGCTCTAATTTCAATCCAGCTCTCTATTATGGCATGGCTTAGGAAACCAGTAGATGACCCAAGCCCTTGGGTCCCCACACCCACGTGGGAGACCTGGAAGAAGCTCCTGGCTCCTGGCTTCGGACTGGCACAGCTCCAGCCATTGCAGCCATCTGAGGAGTGAACCAGCAGATGGAAGACCTCTCTCTCTGTCTCTCTCTCTCTTCTCCTCTCTCCCCCCATCCACCTCTCTGTAACTCTGCCTTTCAAATAAATCTTAATTAAAAACAAAAAACATTTAAAGGATTACTTGAAGCTTTATCCTCAAAAATTCATTTTTTCTCCATCAGGACAGACCCTAGCCCTGATACAGTGAGTCCCAGGTCTTACATACTGTATTGGAGCGATTTTTTGTGGCTTAATTCCTTTTTGGGGGGATGTTGAAGGGTTGTTTTTCAACCATCTTAATAAACATGTCTTTAGTTAGTAATCTGTCTTCCTCCAGGGAATTTTGTTTCTAGAAATGGGCTGATTCTATTTTCTACAGAAAGAAACTGAGCCCTGGCCCCAAAGTAAGTTTCTTCCAGTCCTCACTGCTCTAAATTGATGCATATATAGTAAAATCTACTGAACCTGAGCATAATCTTAGTCCAAGGTCTTGCAGCTGCCCTTCTCTCCTGGGTATTAGTCAGGGATGCAGTACATCAAACTTTATTTTAAAATTTCAACTTTTCTTCTAAAAATGTCAGCAAGGTTATAGTGAAGTAGTATGAGATGGTAAGTATAATATGGTGAAATATAAACAGCATAAAGCTTGGAATCAGAGGGTGTTTCATAATTGGGGGGAAAATTCTGAGAGGGCAATTTGGAGAACAAAATAACCTTCAACAGCCTCAGAATCTTCATCTGCAAAATAAGAATTATGGTTATTAAATACCACTAATACTGCATAAAGAGCACTAAGTAACAGTGTAAAATTTCACATTTAAATTAAACCTGGAAAGCCTTTTTTTACATAGCTCTCTTTCATATATGATAAGTTAAAAGGTAAATAAACAGGTTAAAAAGTAACTTTTGAGGTTCTTGTGAGCATGTAATGAGAGAAATTTTATGAATTACAAATTTTGTATGGGTGTGAAATGTCATCACGTCAGTTGTCATTCTCTGAGAACTGTCACCAAAACTTTTTCCCCACATGGCAATGATGGGTCTTATGAGATTCTCTCTTTCCAAATTTAATGAGCTATCCAGCACCCAAAAGAAAGCATCATACAGGACTTAAGAGTGTAGACATTATTTACTTTTCTTAGAATTTTTATTAATATAGAGAGGACAGATTTCATCTATTTCATAGGTACGATTCTAAGAGTGCAGACTTTAAATTAAGGAGATCTGAGATTTCCATTCTGGTTCTGCCACTTATAAATATTTCAACTCAAGTTAGTGTCTGAATATCAACTAAAATTATGTTGAAAGGCCGGCGCTGTGGCATAGCAGATAAAGCCACTGCCTGCAGTGCCGGGATCCCTTATGGCCGCTGGCTCAAGACCTGGCTGCTCCACTTCCAATCTGGCCCTCGGCTGCGGCCTGGGAAAGCAGTGGAGGATGGCCCAAGACCTTGGGCCCCTGTGCCCACGGGGGAGACCTGGAAAGGGCTCCTTGCTTCTGGCTTCAGATCGGCCCAGCCCCAGCCATTGCGGCCATCTGGGGAGTGAACCAGCGGATAGAAGACACACTCTCTCTCTCTCTCTCTCTCTCTCTCTCTGCCTCTCCTTCTCTATCTGTGTGTAACTGTGACTTTCAAGTAAAAATAAACAAATCTTTAATAAAAAAAACCTAAAATTATATTTAGGTGTTCTATAACTTCCTCCATATCTGCTAAATTATCTTTTACATTTTCTTTCTTCTTTTTTCTCTATATGATCTGGCAGATTTACTCATCAGTATCTGTTTCTAATCCAATAATTCTTTCTTCAGCTGTTTTTAACCTACTGTTTATCTACTAAGATGTTTCTTTGTTAATTTGTTTCTTTATTGACTTACTTTTGTTAGTTTATACTTAGTTATTTTTCAAATATGGCTTTTTTAATAATGTTCTTACGCTTAAGGTTTCCGTACTTTATTTAATCTCTTTGAACATTTGCAGGCAGTTACTTTGACCCATATCAGTCCTCTGTTTTCAGTCCCCACAATTTCTGCAATTTGCTCCAGCAGTTGATTATTTTGTATGTCCTTGTATCGCCTGGTATGCTTTATGACTTTTACTATGGTCCTTTAGAAACTAATTCTGAGGTCATTGCAGAGTTCTTATATTGTAGAGACGCCCCTAATGTGAAGTTTACTGATCAGCCTGGCTAGGGCGTAACAGGGCTGGGCTTCAGATGAGTTTTTATTCCATCCACTGGTTTCCATCTAAAAGCATTTGTACACTACAATGGCATATGAATTCAAGCCGCATAGATACATGTGGCTCAACTTTTAGATTCAGTATCCCATAGTAAATTTTATGTCCATGTGGCGAGGCCAAGGCAACTTCGGCTGGCTGACAAGGTCACGGCAGAAGGTATGTCTCAGCAAGGTGTGAGGATGGCAGCTGCGGTCCTCGGTCCTCTTGGTGGTTTTAGGTTTGTTGGGAACTACACTCTGTATAAGAAAGCCGGAGCTTCCTGGTGGTCCCGTTAATGGTTGCTGTATTCCTAATTTTAGGGAAGAATGCTTAGTCTCATTATCCCCAAAATGTCCATTGCTTTGTAGAATTTTAATCAAATCAAATGCTAACATAGGAGAAGGGGTGATGCTTTATGCAAGACTGAGCTGTTTGTGGAAAAGAATTAAAAGACAATAGGCTCCCTGGTATATACTTTCCACTAGAATAAAGATAAATGTTACTAAAGCTTTGATTCAATATATGCTACAAATACAACAATGGTTAGGATATCAAAACTGTAGAATAGATCTAAGTGAACCTTTAAATAAGTACAATAAAGAAATTAGAGTTACAGAAAGAACTGCAAACAGGATACATTTTTTTTTTTTTTTAAAAAGGCCTGCTTTAAACATTGGGGCTTCTAGTAAAGATTAGATTAAGAAGGTAATACTCTAGCTTTGTGTAGCCAATTTCTGCATAGCTCGACAGCACTCTAGGTCTTGGCTTGTGTGGGCAGCCTGTTATCTCCTGCCTGTCTATAATTGTAACCCATGCTCTGGATATGCCCTTGAAAATCATTGTCTCACACTTATCTATGATTGTAACCCATGCTCCATATATGCCCTTGAAAGTCAAAGAAATTGTAACTAGATGTAGACATAGAATCTAGAGGCAACATAAAATACAAGGTCAATGGTTCTAAGAAAATGGACAACAGACTTTTTATTGTAAGAAGAATCATTATGTGACTTATGATATAAAAATAAAGCCTGGTGCCCAAGAGCCAGAGCCATGCCATCAGCCTTGCTATGAGTGTCTCTCCTCTCGTTGAGCGCTGATTCCTCTCACACCTTGGGGCCCCTGGACTGCTGGAGGCAGGGCTGATTTCTGTAAAGTACATCTGAGCTGATAATCTAGATTGAGTTTTTCTAAAGGAACTTCCTTCTTATATCGCAGAATTAAAAGGGGACTGTAATTCCTGTTCCATCTATGGAAGGAGCCTGAGGCTTTGACACCAGTCTGTGAGAAGGTGCTTATACATCAGGCCTTAAGGCATATATCCCACATTATTGTCCCATGAGCCATATAATTGCACACACCTCTGCGATTACACTTACCATTCCAATGAAACAGTTTGTAAATTTTTTAAAAAATATTTTCCTTCATACTACATTTATACTACAATGATGATTATGATAATTTTATGATTTTTCATCAAGCATTTCTATGTATTTGAAATATGGGAGAAAACTGCATATAACTAACTGATTTGTCCATTGTGCTTAGAAGTCTTTCAATATTTTGGAGGTGGTATTTTATTTTCTTAATATAATCTTAGAATCCACATAATTCTTTCTCATTCTTAAGTAATCATAAAAATGTACAGGTGCAGTACTATCTAAGATTCTGTCATTTAAAATGATAAAGTTCTAAGTGCTCACATTAACAGGAATCAGGGATGTACATCTGGTGTAGTGATTAAAATGCTCTTGGGACACTGCATTTGCTATCAAATGCATAGGTTCATGTATCAGCTCCATTATCAATTCCAGCTTCCTGCTAATGTGCACACTGGGAGATAACAGGTGATGGCTCAAATACGTGAATTCCTGCCACCAACATGAGAGACCCAGATTGAGTTACCAGTTTGTCATGGCCCAGGTAACATGTGAGTCAACAAGTGGATAGGGTCTCTCTCTCTTTTTCTCTTTCTCATAAATAAAAATATTAAAATAAATAAAAGAGAATAACATAACCTGTAAACCTAGTAGAGCAACAATTTCAATGAACTTATTGTGATGTTAGCAAGCAAAAATACTAGCAATTCACTGATGGAGAGAGAGAAGGATCAAGAACAGACACTCTCCAAGTGTAAGTATATGATTCCATGTTATGAGTACTGCCCACTGGATACAAGAACTACAGATCTGATAATAACAGGAAATATAGTTCATTAACTTCATCCACATTCTTTAAAAGACCCGACAAATCAATCTTCAATTTTTTTGCAAACAGTTCATCTTATAATTTTAGGGTGCAGTAGAGAAAAGAACAAAATCACCATTAGACTATGACACTGGCATGCTGTAGCCTATATCCCATAGCAAGCTTTTCACTTTATTTCCTCTTACAAGTTAGAAGCTTATGAACTTCTTTTCATCAGAAAAACTAGAATATGCTTGTGGAAAACTACCTTGATCCAAATATATTCCTGCAACCAAAATTCAGCCTTCAGCACGTGTCCTTGATTTCCATATCTGCCAATAACCAAAAAATGTCCCCACAAGAATACCTAGAAAGTCTGCAAAAACATATTGGATATATTCTAAATTCAAAGATAAAATTCTGAAAAAGTAAGAAGTCAATATAAAGAAAATATCAAAACTTTACAAATATAAATAGATGAACACAAGTTGCAACTCCTCTGGAGGTATTTCTGGGTTCAATGACTTGTATTTTATATTTTAATATTTTATTACCACAGGAGATGAAATCTCATGCTCACGGGAAACAAAAAGATGGAACTCATCCCTACAGAAAACTGTTGTATTAGGAAAATAGTCAAGGACACTTTGGCGTCTCTACCTTGTCTTTGAATGGGAAAACAGATCTTCCTTAAAAATTTACAATTATGAAACTCAGTCACTCAAGGATTGCAATTAAATTTATAACACATGTGTCATGTGTGGCCATCTAAACAGAAAACAAAATATTAAAATTGATCCCTAGGGCCGGCGCCGCGGCTCACTAGGCTAATCCTCTGCCTTGCAGCGCCGTCACGCCGGGTTCTAGTCCCGGTTGCCCCTCTTCCAGGCCAGCTCTCTGCTGTGGCCAGGGAGTGCAGTGGAGGATGGCCCAAGTGCTTGGGCCCTGCACCTCATTGGAGACCAGGAGAAGTACCTGGCTCATGCCATTGGATCAGCGCGGTGCACCGGCCACGGCGGCCATTGGAGAGTGAACCAACAGCAAAAGGAAGACCTTTCTCTCTGTCTCTCTCACTGTCCACTCTGCCTGTCAAAAAAAAAAAAAAAAATTGATCCCATTGTGTAATATCTGAAAACTCTAGGAAGCAGAAAATTCAAAACCACCTTATGGAGACATGCTCTTTAGAAAAATCTTTGCTGTTAAGTCAAATCTGTGCTCTTGCAGTTTTTCAGCATGGAAAGCTAGTCTTATAAGCTCTGACATTAAAACTCAGGAAGGGGGCCGGTTCTGTGGTGTAGGCAGGTTAGGCCGCCGCCTGCAGTGCCAGCATCCCATATTGGCACAGATTGGAGACCCAGCTGCTACACTTCTGATCCAGCTCTCTGCTATGACCTGGGAAAGCAGTAGAAGATGAGCAAGTCCTTGGGCCCCTGCACCCGTGTGGGAGATACAAAAGAATCTGCTGGCTCCTGGCTTCAGATCAGTGCAGCTCTGACCATTGCGGCCAACTGGGGAGTGAACCAGCAGATGGAAGACCTCTCTCTCTCAGCCTCTGCCTCTCCTTTTCTCTCTGTGTAACTCTGACTTTCAAACAAATAAATAAATCTTTAAAAAAATAAAACTCAAGAATGGCATGAGGAAAAAAACCCACCATAAACAAGAATCAGTATACACACACACACACACACACACACATACATGAGGGGTGGGAGAGAAAGAAAGAATTAGATTACTAAGAAAGGCACATTATAGAACAACCTGAAATTACAGCTAAGTGCATTTAAAATAAGTAATAATATAAAAAAAGAATTAGATCATAAAAAATCAGATCATAAAGTGACTTGTGTTGTGAAAATAGTACAAATACATTTGAGGAAAAAGTCACAAAACCCTTGTAGACACAAAAACTTTATCACTTAAATTAAAACTCAACCAATAGTTTAAAGACATACTGAGCGCTACTGAAGAGAGATAAACAAATACATATAGGAGAATTATCCATCATGACAGACAGAGAAACTAAAGGACATAAGATAGGAAGGAAAGGCTAAGTGGTGGGAGGAATTTCACCATATCCGGAGAGGACTTCCAGAGAAAGTGTACAGAAGATGCAATGTTTGAAGTGAGAGTGAATGAGACATCAACTAATAAAAGACAAGAATACTCACATTTAGTAAACGTACAGCCTTGATAATGATTTAAAATGTAATTACCCAATCCATATCTGCAGATAGTGTAATGAAACGGCAGCACCCCAAAGACTATCAGATGATATCCACAGAAACTGGCTGGGGAAGATTACAGCAAGAGTAGCCAGAAAACAGTGTTATTTCTGTACCTTAGCTATGAAGAATCCAAAAAAGAAATTAGGAAAGCAATCCCATTTACAAAAGCATCAGAAAGAATAAAATATTCAGGAATAAATTGAAAAGAAGTGCAAAACTTGCACATGGAAAAGTATAAAATGTCCTTGAAATAAAGAACTAAACAAATAGAACCACAGCTGTGCTTATGGATAGGAACGCTTTATATTGATAAGATGGCAATAATCTCTACACTGTTCTTCAGATTCAATGCAATCTCTACCAAAGTCTCAGCTGACATATTTTGCAAGTTGATAAACCGATCCTAAAATTCATATGAAGATACAGCATGGTTAATTGGGGAAATGCATATCAAAATTACAATCAGACATGACTTCAAATCCTGGGGGACACTAATGACTTTAAAACAGTGGAAAATAGCAAGTGTTGGTGAGAATGCAATAAAAATTACAAATAACTCTCATATATTACTGGAGGGAATGTAAAATAGTGTCACCATTTTGGGAACAATTTGGAAGTTGCTCAATATGTTAAACACAGAATTCCCTCTCATGCATCAGTTCTAACTCTAGGAATATAACCTAAAGAATTGAAAACATGTGCCCAGGGGCGGCGCTGTGGTGTAGCTGGTAAAGCTACTGCCTGCAGTGTTGGCATCCCATATGGGCACCAGTTTGAGCCCTGACTGCTCCATTTCCGATTCAGATCTCTGCTATGGCCTGGGAAAGCAGTGGAAGATGGCCCAAGTCCTTGGGCTGCAGCACCTGTGTGGGAGACCTGGAAGAAGCTCCTGGCTCCTGGCTTCATATTTGCAGAGCTACGGCCGCTGTGGCCATTTGAGGAGTGAACCAGCAGATGGAAGACTCTCTCTCTCTCTCTCTCTCTCTCTCTCTCTGTCTTTCTCTCTCCCTCTCCCCTCTACCTCTCTATAACTCTGCCTTTCAAATAATAACATAAATAAATTTTTCCAGGAAAAAGAAAACATGTGCCCATGTAAATACTTGCAGTGTTATTTATACTAGCCAAAAAGTGGAAACAACCCAAATTCCCAACAACAGATGAATGAATAACAAAAAGTGGCATATCCATACAATAGAGTATTACCCACTCATAAAAAAGGACATACTGGGGCCAGCGCCACGGCTCACTAGGCTAATCCTCCACCTGTGGCGCCAGCACCCTGGTTCTAGTGCCAGTTGGGGCGCAGGATTCTGTCCCGGTTGCTCCTCTTCCGGGCCAGCTCCCTGCTGCGGCCCAGGAAGGCAGTGGAGGATGGCCCAAGTGCTTGGGCCCTGCACCCACCTAGGAGACCAGGAGGAAGCACCTGGCTCCTGGCTTCGGATCAGTGCAGCGAGCCGGCCGTAGCGTCCATGGTTGGGGCGGGGGGGAGTGAACCAATGGAAAAGGAAGGCCTTTCTCTCTGTCTCTCCCTCTCTCTCTCACTGTCTAACTCTGCCTGTAAAAAAAAAAAAAAAAAAAAAGACATACTGGTTCATGTTACAACATGAATGGACCTTAGTCGCATTATGTTAAATAAAAATTTTTTTAAAAAATTAATATACTAAATGATATCATTTACATGAAGTGTCCACAACAAGTAAATGCGGAGAGACCAAGAGTGAATTTGTGTTTTCCAGGTGTTAGTGAAAGTGGAAAATAAGAAGTGGACTATCAGTAGACATCTCCTGGGGATGATGAGAGTGTTCCGGAGTTGATAAATGGTAAAGATTGCGCAAAATGGCTAAAAATCACTGAGTTGCAGGCTTTTCAAAAGTGAATTTTATCACAAATGAATTATGTCTCCCAAATACCAAGAAAAAGAAACACAGGAGCCACCAGGGCAAGTACCACTGTGCAAGCATTTGAAGCCTGTCTTCACATCACATCTGTGTATACTGCACCGGCCAAAGCAAATCACAGAGGAAGGAAAAGAATCAGGGCGCAGAAAGAACACCGCAGCCCTGGTGGGGCTTAGTGCTGAATATTTACTGCACAATCATCTAATGTATCACAAATCACTATAATTCACAACTTTGCATAAATCATGGAGGAATAAAAATACTAGTCATAGTCAACATCCAAGGTAAGTGGCTTAACGCATGTTAAAGTTGCTGTATTGGTTAAACAGAGGTTGAAAAGATTTATTAACTCTAACCTAGTCTGGATGCAAATTACATATTATAGAATGACACTCCAAAATTAGAAATTTCATACACATACATACATAACTTCTAAAATGATAGGAAAACTAAAAAAGGAAATAAAAACTACATAACTGAACCGAGAGGATAGAGAAGGAAGTGGGAAGAAAGAGAGCTGCCAAGGACTGGTAGATAAAAAGCACAAAGAAAGATGTTACAAACAGGCCAAAATTATGAATATCCACATTAAGTGTAAAATGCTTCAAGGTAGTCTGGTTAAAAAACAGAAGTTCTGAGATTAGAATTTTAAAGTAATAGGCACATGAATATGCTCTCCAAAAATACGAAGAAAAAAATGTTTTCCCTTATTGCTAACAGATTATAAATATCCACTTTCTCCTCTTAAACCTTGGCTGTAATAAAAACATATTTAATTGGTGTCTGAAAATGTATATAGGTAATTTGCTTCATGCCAAGGGCATTTAAGCTCTCTGTAGAATTTTCCCACATCCATGCTTATATCCATCCCACACTGTGGATGACAAATAGTAAAGGTCAACTTTTTTCAAAAGTGCATGGGCCTGCAGAAACCTGCAAGTGAGTTCCCAAGTGAACATTGGAGGAAGTTCCTCATGATGATGGAGCTGGGATGAAGTCTGTGACAAGGAGTGATTCAGTGGTCTCTGCCTCTCCAGGCTGTTGATCTGCATTGTTTGCAATCAATATAGAAGCCATTGATAGGAGGGTTGAAAATGTAGATAGAAAACTCTGTCTGAGTTCAGTTGCTACAAATCACAGTTCCCATATTAGATCCCAGACTCCAAGACTGCCGGCAACCAAGGTCTCTGATTTTCATGATGTAAATAGACACCTTACTAAACATTTAAGATCACTGTATTGGAATCAACATGCTCTATTTTCTGACTTCTCATCCCCTAAAAACAAACTCTCATGTCCCTGAACTCACACTGTGTAGTATAGGCTGCTAATAAGGTACTTCTTCTATAAAGAAAGAGAGTTCTAACCTGTGGTGAACTATGATATGGCCCCCAAAGCAGAGAAGGAAGAAGAATATGTTAGAGAAACTCTGGGACCACAGAAATTCCCTTCTCTATCAGAGATTAATATTTCTGTTTTCTGACCAGCAAGCATGATCATTGTCATGGATACATGACCCATGTATACGTTATTTCTCAAAGAAGTTTTCACCAGCTAGGCAGCATGGTGTTTTAGCTGAGTTAGGTGTAGGTAAGTTTGTATCGCAGGCATGTATCAAAAGACAAGGAGGAGCTACAATCCCAAAGTAATCAGGAGTTACACAGTCAGTTAAGAAGGGATCCTGGATATGAGCTTTCTCCCTGTGAGTGAGCTTTATATGTGGAAAAGTAGGTGTGTAGATGTGTTTTGGACAGCAGAAGAAATATTGTCTGAAACATTTGTTGCCTTCAGCACAGCATCCATTTATCCTCCCGAGGACAAGACTACGAATTCCCTTGGTTAAACCAATTCATCTTTCTCAGTCATGTGGTTGGGGTTGAATTAACCTCGTTATTTCTCGATAGACCCTAAATACCTCAATCCAGTGAATGGATTCTATGCCCCTCGATACAACGAAGTTAACTCTATTACACAGGGAAGAAGGAAAAATAACAAGCTCTTCTCCATCCTGCCTCTACGTAAGCAAGAATACGTGTCTGTCCCTATGAAGTAATTTGATGAATATCATTTTATTTGTTCATTTATTTGGTAGTTATGTAATTTAAAAAAATTAGTTTAAAATTTTTTTAGTTTTAAAATTTAACAATTTTTCTCTTCTTTTTTTAGTTAGTTGGGCCAATGGGGTGTCAATTTTGTTTATTTTTTCAAAAAAACAGCTCCTAGTTTGGCTGATTTTTTGTAATGTTTTTTTGGATGTTTACTTCAAATGTAGGCATTATATACATATATATCCTATTTTTTCTTGAGAACAGGGATATTAGCTTGATCATTTTCTACACACAGATACACACGTATTAAGCTCAGAGTATGGTTTTATCTGCAACACCAAAACCATCAGCCAGCAGGTAATGAAAAGATACCTGTCTACCAAACAGATAGAGAAGCCATCCAGACAGTGGGCAGTAAGGAGCTTGGTTAGGAAAACAGATTTAATCTTAATAAATTCTCTTCCAGATCTAAGAATCACTGAGAATGTGGAAATAAATTTTTTTAAATGAGTATTATTCTTTTTCTGTACTTCCATAATAAATAACCACAAATTCAATGGCTTAAGATAACACAAATATGTTATTTTTAAGTTCTGTAGGTCAGAAGTCTGCCATCCCACCTCACCAGGCAAGGTGCTGGTAGGGCTATCTTCCTTCTGATAGCTCTAGAAAATACTTCAATTCCTTACTCCTTCAAACTGTTGGCGGAGTTTATTCCCTTGTGATTATACAACTATTTATTTCCTGTCAATCAGGGACCTTTCCCAGCTTCTAGAAGCTGTTCACATTCCTCAGTTCGTGTCCTTCCTCTAATAGTAAAGCCAGCAACAGTGCGTTGAGCCTCTGTCGTACAAAGAACATTCCTTCTCTCTCCTACCATATCTCTCTGAATCATTTTTCTGTTTTCCTCCTCCATTTTTAAGGAAAGCGGAATATTGGACCCACCTGGATTGTCCAAGGTAATCTCACCAGCTCAAAGTCCATTCATTAGTCACATTTGTAATGTGACTTTTACCGTGCAAGGTAAAAATATGCACGGATTTCAGACATTAGCAGGAGGACATCATGATTCAGCCCACCACAGCATTGCTACTGTAATTTTGAACAGGATTTCAATGCAATGTGTTGCATAAATGTTATCACAGAAATGAATGTTTACAAGAAGCAATCCAGGCCAATATCTTAAAACCAACTAAGCATGTTGTTTGTAACATTTGCAGAAAATGAAAACAGTTCTCATTACCCAGATCCACTGATGTGTGACATACGCCACTGTACTTCTGGGTGACACTTGTAATACAGAGTGGGGCTCACACAGGAGAGAAGTCCTAGGTCCTTCCTCTCTGGAAGGCAAAGACAGTCACTTGGCAATAATGAGCAAATTCCACATAGGATCACTGAACTAGATAACCATAGGTTATTCTCTTCTGTCTAAAAGATCATCACTTCTCCATCTCTAAATTTTATGTAGCTGGCTATGACAAGCCCAGTGTGACTCCTTAAAGTAAATATGGAAATTATATTCTCCATACTGAGGTTCATCTGAATTTTGTTGACTTGCTTAGTATCAAAGCCAGATGCATTATTTTTATTATAATTCAAATCTATCCATAATGTGAATAAGAAAAGAAAAAAGCACTAGAAGTGGGAGGAGCAAGGCTCTAGTCTCTCTGCCACTGACACTCCCTTGTCCTAGGATGTGTCACTTCATTCTATCTATTTTCTCATTCACAAAATGGGAGAGATGGGAGAAAATATTTTCTTAAGCTATTTCCAGGTCTTTGAGTCTATGTAATTGTACTACATACTGAATCCAAAGAGTCCTATGAAATCTCTCAATTTAGTTTGATTTATTTTCTTAAATTTTAAAAATGTATTTGAATGTCAGAGAGACAGACAGATTTCCCATCTGCTGGTTCATACCCCATATGCCGTCAAGAGTTGGACCTGGGTCAGGAGCCAGGAATTTGATTCTGGGTCTTCAATTTGGGTTTCCCAGGTGGGTGTCAGGGGACCAAATACTTGAGCCAGAGTTGCCTGCTGCCTCCCAGAGTGTGTGTTATCAAAAACCTTGCATTGAGTGTGAAGCTGTGACTGAAACCCAAGCTCTCCAATATGAGATGTGGGTGTCCCAAGCAGTATCATAACCCTTGTACCAAACACCCACCTCATCTCTGTCATTTTTATTGAAATTCTCAGTTTAATCAAGGCCCTACAGAATAGCTACATTTAAAAATGTTTAAATATACGATCATTTATAATATTACATTGGAGATTGTTGCTTAGTTTTCTTACTCTTCTGACCTCTTGAAAAGAAGAAAATGTGTATTTCTTCACTGAAGAGGCAGAAAAGGCAGGCTAGTATAGTTGTCAGGTACATAGGATCTACCTGGAATCAATACCCTAACTCAGCCTCCTCATACATCAGTCTCCTCATCTGTAAAACAATAGTAATAATAATAACTAACTCATGAGTATAGGAAATGGAGCAGAGGAGTTAATGCAAAGCTCTTACTACAAAGCCTGACTAATAGCAAATGTCCAGTAAATGTGAACTATTACTACAGACTTTCAGGTTCATTTTTAAAAACATTTATCTTTGTCTGTTTGAAAGGCAGAGTGACAAAGAGTTTGGTGGGGGATTGGAGGGTTGGGGGGAGGGGAGTGGAGGCAGAGAGAAAGAGATCTTCCATCTACTGTTTCACTCCTTAAATGGCTGATGGTCAGGGCTGGTTCAGGCTGAAGCCAGGAGCCAGGAACTCCATCTGGGTTTCCTATGTGGGTGGCAGGAGCCTAGGCACTTGAACCATCCTCTGCTGCCTTCCCAGGCACATTAGCAGTGAGTTAAATTAGAAGTGGAACAGCCAGGACTCAAACTGACATTCAGATGTGAGATACAAGTATTGCAGATGACAACTTAACCCGCTATATCACAGTGCCAGACCCTTGCAGATTCAGGGTCCATTCTCAGATTTGAATCTGTTCCCATGTGCCTGGGTTACTCCAGCCTGTTAGAAATATTCAGCTGATATAATAGCAGGAAAAATAAAAAAAAAAAAAAAAAAAAAAACAAGGAAAGAACTAACTGTGGTAGTAAAACATAATAGAGCTAATGCTTTTCTTCTGTATGCATTTTAAGCATGCATGTGATTTCAAGCAAGATTTGGATCTGTCAGAACAAAATGATCTGGTTGTAAAATTAAGATCTGTGATTTCACAACAAAAAAAATGGAAAGGGATGGGTATTAGGGTCCGAGTTAAGCAAGCTCTAAAATGTGTTAGGAGTCCTTGGACATTAGTTATTAGTGATATTTAGGCCAGGACTGATGGTTTTAGATACAAGCTCCACAGCTGATGCAGCCTCTGATGCGGCACTGTTTCCTCCTCCCTCCAGACACTAGAGTTTCACCACCATGTGCAAGTCCGTAGCACCAGCACACCCTTGCTCTCAAGGGTGAGTCTCAGTGCCAGAGTTAACCACAGGAAGGAGAAAGAACAGATGAGACCATCAGTTCAATTCCTGCTTTCTTCTGAGTCCTTGCAAAATAGAAAAGTTCTTAGTAGAAAAACTCAGTAGTCATAGATGGAGATCAAGAAGATGACAATGATACTGATAATAAGGAGAAACATCTTTGATAACCAATACTGACACTTTAGCTAACTGGCACATTGTATAACTTAATCCCCATAGCAACTCTCCAAGGTGAGAGCATTTGGTGTACATTCAAGGGAATAAAACCAAGGCACAGGGAAGTTAAGTGACAGGCTCAAGGTCATGTCATTTTAAAAAGTGTGTTTATTTATTTATTCACTTATTCATTGACATTTTTTTTTGAAAGGGAGAGAGAGAGAGAGAGAGAGATTGTTTCACTCCCCAAATGCCCACAATAGCCAGGGCTGAGCCAGGCTGAAGCAGGGAGCCAGGAACTCCACCCAGTCTCCCCACAAGGGTATCAGAGACTCAGGTGCTTGAACCATCACCTGCTGCCTCCCAGGATGTGTTAGCAGGAAGCAAGATTGGAAGTGGAGGAGCCAGGACTCAAACTGACACTGCAATATAGGATTTGGGTATCCAACGTGGCCGCATGACCCACTTGCCACAATGCCTGCCCAAGGTCACAGCCTTTTAACGTGTCTGAGTTTAGAGACCCCGACATCACCCATGGTACTTCACTGCCCCCAGGAAGACTGCAGGGAGGGGCCCTACCCCCTCACCTCACCTTCCCCCCTGCCAAGGGGGTCTTTCCCTGTGTCATTTTCTTTAGCATCAGGTTCACATTCACTATTTGTGTTTACTTGTGAAGGGCTTTGCTCCAGTGATTAAGGACCAAAAGCAGATAATTACCCGGTGATTTGCAAGCAGTGCAGTGGCTGGTATTTCTGAAGTCGTATTGCCGTATAAATATTACCTGTGTGCTGTGTCAGCTTATTGCCCACCTTGAGAGCAATCTCCCTGTTAGTTTTATGGCACATTAAGTCTCCTTTTGGAATGAATTGGGCTTGTCCGAGTGGGATTGGTTACATCAGAATAAAAGAGTAAACAGCAGGGATGGCTGGAAAGCTATAAAACAGAAGCAATAGGGAAAGGAAAGGGGGGCAGGTTGGAAGGCACTTTAAAGAGAGCTTTAAAATGATAAACTAATAGAAATGGGGTGACAGTGCCCACCGTATACTTAATGCAGAGAGTGTGACTGTTACAACAGAGGTGTGAGTCAGAGGATGAAACAACGCTTAGCACCACAGGAAGGAAATTATTTAGAGGGGGAGAGAAAAGCTACTATTTATTAACTGTCTACCAGGTGCTCCTCCCTGTCCCTGTGAGCCAGCTGCTGACACACATTTGCGGACCTTTGGGGCCCAGCCCTGGCATATCTTGCCCTTTTGCCCTTCACCATTACCGATACCATGGAAGCCAACAGCAAGGGAAAAGGATGAAGAGGATTTAACTACCAAGTGTCAGGCACTTGTCTCATTGTCTAAGATGGCTGATAGGTATAGCTCCTCGCCAACATTTTAACTCTTTGAAGCCAGAAAATAGCTTTCCTATTTTGGTTTGCCTGATGCTTGTACAAAGCTCTTTAAAAAAAAAAAAAAAAAGATTTATTTATTTATTTGAAAGTCAGAGTTACACAGAGAGAGGAGAGACAGAGAGAGAGAGAGAGAGAGAGAGAGAGACAGAGAGAGGTCTTCCATCCGATGGTTCACTCTCCAGATGGCCGTGACGCCCAGAGCTGCGCCGATTCGAAGCCAGGAGCCAGGAGCTTCTTCCAGGTCTCCCATGCAGGTGCAGGGGCCCAAGGACTTGGGCTGTATTCTACTGCTTTCCCAGGCTGTAGCAGAGAGCTGGATCAGAAGTGGAGCAGGCAGATCTTAAAACAGGCATCCATATGTGATGCTGGCACTGCAGGCGGCGGCTTTACCCACTATGCCATATCACCGGCCCCTGGTTTGCTTATCTTTAAAAATAACAGATAAACTTTAAATGTTAAAATGGAAACCTATGGGAGACAGTAAGGAAGAGTATATAGAGAAATTTAAATATATCTGGCTTTATGCTTTGATCATGGGATCAAGTAAATATGTAACATATTCAGAAAATTAGAATTAAAAATAAAAAATTGGTCATAATGAAATAAAGGACTCTGTGTTTTGAGTTGGCAGCATAGTCATATATAGAATTATTTCAAATGATTTTAAACCAAGTTTATTATCCTGAATATCTTGTGTAAAATATATCACAAGGATGGTAAGACTATTTTAAAAACATATATCTTAGTAATTATACATTTATGGTAGTGTTGGTGCTGTGGTTACTCTGAAACTGTCATACATTTTGTAATGTCAAAAATTAGGAATTATGTTGGTGATGCTGAGAACCAAGATTTTTAATGAGAGAATCAAAAATAAATCTAACAGTAAAGAGACTAAGTTAAGACTTAATAGCCCCAGGATTTAATTGGAAGTACCATAAATTTATACCTTTAATATTTAAATATAAATACATGTAAATAAATTGTGTTATGTGCAGACACAGGTAACACATGCACATAGACACACACATGTATGCATTTATATGTGCCTAGATACAAATATATTTCCCTCCCTAATTCTGCTTACTAGAAAGACCTGGAAATCACAGCCAATCTAAGAAGCAGAGAGTAGCCTACCACACAGACTACAGCCTCACATACCAAGGCCTGGGACAAAGTGTTGATTCCCTGTCTCAGTCAAGAACCACACAAGATCAGGGACCAGCACTATGGCATAGAGGGTAAAGCCACTGCCTACAGTGCCAGCATCGCATAGGGGCACTGGTTCAAGTCCTGGCTCCTCCTCTTCCTATCCAGCTCTCTGCTATAGCCTGGGCAAGCACTAGCAGGTGGCCCAAGTCCTTGGGCCCCTGGGCCCACGGGAGACACTCAGAAGAAGCTCTTGGCTCCTGGCTCTGGATGGGCACAGCTCCAACCATTGAGGCTATTTGAGGAGCAAACAAGTGGATGGAAGATTTCTCTCTCCCTCTCTGCCTCTGCCTCTCTGTAACTCTGCCCTTCAAATAATAAATAAATAAATCTTAAAAAAAAAGAAACTCTGCAAGATCAGCCTATAACATGGCCTCATACCATAAAGCAAGGAAGTTATCAAAGACTATGTTGCTTTTCCACTCACTAGAATGTTCTGATGTTTGGTAGAAATGGTATTTTATTAATCACTATTTTGTGTTTATACTGATTTCTCTCTCCATTCAGTGTTGCTGTGTAGAGAGAGAGAGTAGGGACTAACTAACTGCTTTTCGCTTCTATACTACGTAGCTTGCTTAATAGCTGGATACAAAGCACTCGGAGAGAGAGCCAATGTTCCTCTTACATACTCACACACTTGATGAATTGATAATGAAAAAACATAAACAATATTCAAAATATTTGAAGGAAGCGAAAAGGCAAAGCCACCAAAAGCCCATTTAGACAACTAAATACTACCCTTTACACTTCCCATAGAATCTGAAGAAATCCACTCTCACTTAAGATCACTATTTTAACCATTAATTAACTTTTAGTCTTAGCTAGTCATTGGATTTTCATTTTAGCTTTGTTTCAAATAAGTATTATTTTCAGTTTGCTTTAGTTTTACTTACGTTCTGTGCTCTGCCTTTCAATAGTAAGTTAACTAAGCTTAGAGTAATTTTATGTATTTACAAAAATCAATAAAAGGTTTATGTTGTCTTTAATAGAAATTAAATCTAGAAGAAAATAGATGAAGTGAGCAGCCAGACTATTTCAATTATATCATTTTAAGAATGCATTAAAACTGCTTACATTTTTAAATTCACTATTTGTAAAAGTTCTGGTTTTACATATATTTTATGTTCCAACAATTGGTGCCTAAATATTCAAGATTGTCATCCTTTTATTGGAGGCTATGCTTTTAGTAATATAAATAACCAGCTTTCTTTTTTCATTTAATGTTTCTTATCTTGAATTCCACTGAGTGTGAATAAAAATAAGTCACCTATGCCCTCATTTTCCTGCTGTATTTCTCTTAAACAGCATCAGATTGAACTTTGCATTTTATGCAGTCAGCAAGTTTGATGATGTAGTTCCAGGGATATTTCTCCCATCTGTAGAATTTCTGCTGGGATAAATGTCCCTGCACCTTTAAAAGTACCCTTTTCAGCTCAGGTGCAGTATGATACAATAAAAGGGAAGCACCTGAGGACGAACGTATGTGCTATGTTGCTTCTTCAAAGATAAATATTTAAGGGTGACCTACTGTCTATTTGCATCTGAATCACTAGGGAATTTTTTTTTTTTTTTTTACAAAAGTAAACTGCTGGACTCTGACTAGGACATACAGAGTCTGAATCTTTGAGGGCTGGAGTCAGGACATCTGCAGGTCTAGCAAGCTCCTTGGGTGATTCCTATGGTCTTTACACCTTGAAAAATCATTGACCCAAAAATATTACAAATAAATTTATTTCTTATGTATTTGGATGATCTTAAGTGGAAAGACTCCAAGTCAACTTTTTCTTTTCTCTGTAAGGAGAGGGAAAGGATTACTAATAGAAATTTTGATCATATTCATGAAGGATTTTTTTTCCCGTTTCCTAACTCTGGGTAACTCATAGTAATAGAAGATTAAGAAGGAGCTTAGTGTTAAAATGTGTCGTCTCTATAGATTTTTCTCCAAATTTGTCTAAATGTTTCCCACTTCATGTTTTCATTACGCTTTTAGTTATTGCTACTTTCCTATTTATACTTCAGTACCCTGAACTATAAGGTCTTTATATAACAAGCTAAAGCTCATTTTTCAATCTTTTTTTGCAACACAAATAAAATGCACATTTGGAATGACAGTATTAACATGTTCTTATTATACAATCAAGATTTCCTCTTTTTTTGTGCAATTCCTATGCAACTAAGTTTCAATTTACCAAGTCAAATATTTCAGTACTTTTGTTGTCAATCAATGAAGCTATAATATGTAATTCAATCATCATGCATTTCTTTTCACACTGAATAAACATTTACTGACTTTTTAAATTCATCTTTTGGCTGAAGGAACTGGAGACATTGTTAAATACACAAGGCTGTATAAAATAACTAGATGGAGCCTCTTTCCTCTGCCCAAGCATTGGTGAGGAAAATCTTTTATTCACTCTGTTTTATTAGGGCATATCATCAGAATGAGACTCTAAGTAAACTTTAAAAGACATTTCATTTTATTAAGTATTTTCCTTGTGGAATTCTGATCACTTTTCCTGTGGAAAGTGTATGTCTTATGGGTCGCCATAAAACAAAATCCCCTTCAATGTCACTAATGGGTCCGTAATATCTAGTAGCAAGTAATGGTTTTGTTTCATCCTTAGAGACTTAGTACAAATGAAATGACTTGACTTTTAGGGAGCATCTAAGTTAACTTTTCATTTTCTCCTTTAAAGAAACTGAGGTGCTCAGAGATGGGGAATTCTTTACTCAAGGCCAAATTGTAAGAGGCAAAATTTAGGAAAGTTTCTGAGTTCTTAACTCAGTCTTGCAGTTGCTGTGACAATGGGATGTCTTCAGAATAGTGTTTTTCACATTTCAGTACAACTTTTTCTTGGACCTGCTAATTCTCTACCCATTGCTGAAACCATTATGCATGTGATCCACAATGAAGTCCTTAACTACTCTTTTCCCTCCATTTTCTGTATCCATCAATAAGTCCAGGAGAAATTACCCTTGAAATGGATCCCAATTCCAGCCTCCATGGCCTCCACCATTGTTACTGGGTCAGTTTTTTATACTGGATGCGAAGTCAGTGATCTCAAAATGGTGACGCTTTTAATCAAACATTCAGTTGATTCACGTTCCTTGTTGTAATAGAACCCAAACACACTACCAAAGCCGGCAAGGTTTGATGGTATCTGATTTCAGCCTGTGTCCCTTATCTCATCTCATACTGTTCTTCCTCTTGCTCATCCAAGAAGAGCCACACAGGGCTCCCAATGGTTCATACCAATACCAGGTTCCTTTG
Organism: Oryctolagus cuniculus; assembly: GCF_964237555.1. NCBI lineage: Eukaryota > Metazoa > Chordata > Mammalia > Lagomorpha > Leporidae > Oryctolagus > Oryctolagus cuniculus. The sequence continues at coordinate 28,043,285 of NC_091448.1, read as the reverse complement.
CTTCCAGATCTTCGCCGTTGCTCTGAGCAGTGCCGGAAATGCTCTTCTTTCAGATTCTGCTGGTTCATTCCACGGCTGCGATCAGCATCCTATTGAAATGACACTTTCTTACCCTGATTACTTGACCTCAAAGCGCTACTCCCTCTCCAAAACTCTTCCACTGCATATATTCTGCTTTAATCTTTTCCATGACATTTGTTGATCTAAATTTTAATTATATAGTAATACATCTACTAACTGAAATTTAAGCACCCCCATGAGAAAAATAAAGTCTTTTAGGTTTATTTCCAATATCCTACAATCTGGATCAGTACTTGTCACAGAAGAAAATCTTGTTTATTAGGGTTGGTGTTGTGGCGCAGTGGTTAAGCTGCAGCCTGTAACACCCAGATCCCGTATGAGCACCTGTTTGAATCCTGGCTGCTCCATTTCTGATCCAGGGTGAGAGATCCAGCTGGAAGTCCAGGCTCCCAGCTTCAGCCATTGCAACCATTTGGGGATTAAACCACTGGATGTTTCTCCCTCCCTCTCTCTCTGTATTCTACCTTTCAATTAAATAAATCTTAAAAACATTAAGTGATATTTATTAAATAAATAAATATTTTTCTTTCACTGTCTGGCAAGAACATACACATAAACACACATATACACATTCCGTTCTACACACCATATTTGAAGTATTGCATTTATTTCTTCGTGTGCTTTCACAGGTCATATAAGCCAGTCTATTTATCATTTACAAAGAAATAACTCCAAGAAAAAGTAATGACAATTATTTAGAAACTTAAAAATCTGTGACTTGAAACAGGAGTAAATAGAGCATGGATATAGCCAGGATAGATGCAAATTTTGGAATAAAAGTTACATGAAAATAGGTCCTATCTCCATTGCTAAGAATGGCCTTCAATAGACATGAGTAACCACAGAAGGATGAGGCTACAATATAGAATAGTGGCTCTCCCATCAACCAAGTTGTGCAACCATCAATGGGCACAGGTGCTATAAGTACTTTAGCACTAAAGAGACAACAACAAAATGTTATCTGATTGGTCTGTTCCAGCCCCAAGAGCTGTAACACAGGGAATTCACCCATTTTATCATCATTGAGAACACTCATGAGATATTCTTTTAGAGTCTCTGACTCATTCCTTGGAATAAATTCATTACCAGTTCATGGAACAAAGTGGAAGATAAAACCTGCTGATACCTTTTCTATTTAAAAAATAATGTTTGTGATTCTAATATAGCTGTTTTATTTTGGCATGACTGTTTTCAAATACTTTTTCCAAATAAGAATCCACATATTATTTTAGAAATCACAGAATTGTTAAAAATTCTTTTCCTGAGATTCTTCCCTTGAAGAACAAATTGAACTTGCAAATTTGGATTTAGATGAATAAAAAAGAAATGTACTAGAATTACCAAATTACATTATAATCTTCCTTTTGTATGATATTCATTAGCTTCTCCAATATAAGAAAATGCCTTAATCACATATTTCACTTTAAGTCCTTCATAACATCTATTGCAACAATAAATATAATTATTTAGTAAATATACTTAAACATTTTATTGATGCATAATCAAAGATCACAAATGTTAAGCAATTTGGTCAATAATTAAATAGAAAACAAAGGAGTGCAAACCAGGTCCCAAATCCTGATTCCGGGTTCATGGTGCTAATGTTCACCTCTGCTGTTTTAGAGTAAGCTCTTCACCAACACTGCAGAATCCAAGCCCCACCAAAGGAACATGAAAGAAATAACTCTAGGAGGAAGATTGCTTTTTACTGTTCCTCAAGGCACACTGTATGAGAAGCTTCCCATGCAGGCTCCTTGTTGGCATGTTCTGGCTATAAAGCACAATAAAAGTGTCAGAAATTATTTTCATCTCCTGTAACATAGGCCTTTTCTTGCCAGTGTGTGGAAGGCAATGATGGATTTTCAATACGCTTTATAAATTGTCACACCCTTGTTATTCTGTTTTCCAAAATCTATTTACATTCCATGGCTTTATGTTAAGCTTGGGTTACTAACTCACACATTTATTCTAAACTTAATTGAATTTTTATTACTCATGATAAAATTGGTGTTTTGTATTTTGCACAGTATTTCTCTACTGGAGCTTTCATGAGGTACAATTATACAAAAGCCAGAGCCTGGAGCAATTAATTATTAATGAATTGAATAAAGATATTAATGCTTATTTATAACAAATGAGTGGCTACAACTGCTTCCCTCAATTGTCACAGCGGACCCTTGTCTTCAATGTCCTTTCCTTGCCTTAGTCAGTAAATCCTAATCAATAGACAGATTATGCATGTATTTAGATTATGCACTAGTATTTAGGTTAAGTCTGTCTAAAATGAGGTCTTGGGGTGGGTGTTGTGGCCCAACAGCTTAAGCCATCACTTGGGATGCCCTCATCCCATGTCAGAAGGCCAATGACACACTAATGGCCAATGACAATGGCAAAGATTAGGCTTGGAAAGGTTAAATCACTTTCCCACAAAACTTTCAAGTAACAGAGTGGCTGCTTCAGCCCATGTCTTCCAATTTCTATTTCAGTTTGCATTTGAATCACATCCTCCTGACATTTTTCCTGATAAGAGTAGGAAAATAAAGCCTGAGAATTGAAAGCCAAATAAACATTTGCTTAACATGGAAATATTTACTTGTGTGGTGTCTACTGTATTTTCCTTCATTTTCCTTAGCCCCCATTCCCATCTAGCTAATCAGAGATCGAGGCATGAGGAGGGTGGAAGGAACAAAACAGCAGGCATGAGAACCCCAGCTTGGTAGACATTAAGTATCTGGTAAATATATTTTTTTAAAAAGTCCTGATTGACACATTTTATGAATCATATATTGCATTTCCAGTTCCAGGTCCATACAGATTCATGTTAGTTAATAATTATTGAGTATCCACAATGTGTTGAATGTTTTATGTATATCATTCCATTTCATTGTCTCTGGAATATGTTTGAAAGATATGCAAAGTCTTCAAAAAGCCCATCAGAGGTGCATATGATCGAAAAATTATACATAAGCTTCAAAAAATTTTGCACGAAGAGAAACTTACCCTTCAATTCCATTTTTCCATGAACTTTTTGGAGTGCTCTTGTATTTTCTACTTCTACAAAGGAAACTGTGGCTCAAGCACTCACTTAAGCACCTTTTGAAATCCCAAAGCAGAGGTGAACAAAGCCAGCTTCTTTATTCACTGTGTTCTCTGTAGTGCCTGAGGTTGTCACATCTTAAGTTCAAGGTGAGTCACCTCTGTCATCAAGTTTTGACCAACTCTTTTATGGTTCATATTGAGCATTCTTTCTCTGAGTTCCTATAATGATTTCTAAATCTGTAGGTCAACTGTATTGCATCTGTGACTCAGATGGCCTTGGGGTCACATCTCTGGACCAGAAACCTTTTTGCATTTACATTGTTATCTGACAGGTCCTGGTGACATGGAGGGGAAACAACATCTTTGAGGCCATCAACTATTTGGAGGCTGGCCTCAATTGTCAGTATGAGGAGGTCTCATCTATGGACTATGGTAGAAGTAAACCAAGGTTATGAGATGTCAAATTTGCAAATAAGCAAAGAGAAAGAAGTAGGCTGCTAAATTTCATAGGGCAGCAAGAGTTTACTGCAAAAGTTGACTTTGGAACATGAAATAATTATGAAATTATGGGTTAGATGTCAGAATTGCTGGTGAATGGGAGAAAAAGTACTGCTCCAGTCTCATCAAGCACTGTGAAAAACAGCCAAGGAGAAATATTTCATCTTCAAAACTCTGGGCTATAACACCCCTGGCAGCTCTACAACACCAGAGGTTAATTTGTCCTCCATTCAAGTCTTGTTATTGTTGGAACTAATGACTTTCTGGTTATTAACCTATCAATTTTTCATTTCCAGTCATCCTATACTCTGCTCTGTGATGGTGTCACTGGACTTCACTAAGCACCTTTCTCTTTCGCCAACTTGCTCTCTGCCAATAGATTTTGCCAATAGACCATGCTAGAAGGAGATTGGAACACAGGAGGGGAGCAAAGAACTTGACCCATTTGGTTTTAAATCTGATTTTTGCAAGCGCCTCTCCAGCAAGAGCTCTGCACTTCATAAGCGGCAGTTGGTTCCACTTTCCGGTTTCTTCCAATATATGTCAGTGCCACCTACACGGCACGCTGTCCTAGGAGCAACTCAGAGCTCCAGCAGTACCACCAGCAATAGGAGAAACACCTTCTCTTGACCACAGGTCCTGCCTAGATCATCAGGAAACACTCTCTCAGACTTCAGGGTTCTGAAAATCATGACATCTTTGATGGTCTCTCCTGTATGATGATGGTATCTGTTGTTTAGTGTTATTCTCTTTGTTAACTTGATGTTCCCTGTTGGTACTTCAGCCCACCAACACCTATTTAACCGATACTCCTCATTAACCTCTCTCAGAAAAATGAAGGTTGGTTTTTGTGTTCCATACAAGATATTGCTTGGTTCTTTGGGTTTGCATTATCTAGCTTGGGTTTCCACTACAGTAGCCAGAAATGTATTCCCGACTGGGTGAATAGTAAGGCTGAGGTTTGTAAGTTCCCTCACCTCTGGGTAGCTTCATTTGAAGTTTGGCCACTGCTTCTCCACACTGATAAGGCACATCCAGACTGACTCAAGATTGCACCCTGCTGGTTTCAAGTAGATATCTAAAGATAGGGGGTTGAGAAAATACTGCCCCAGTAAAGCTCAGTTGTCAAACTGTTTGGACAGAAGTCAGTCTTCGTACTTGTAGCCCTTACTTTCTTGTGCCAATGTGCCTTATTTAAATTCTTCATTATTTTATTCTGTGACACTTTCACCCTACATCTCCTTAAAAGTCATTGCAATGAGAGTCTATTAAAATCAATTTATATGGGGTCGGCTCCATGGCATAGCAGGTAAAGCTGCTGCCTGCAGTGCCGGCATCCCATATAGGCGCTGGTTCGAGACCCGGCTGCTCCACTTCCAAACCAGCTCTCTGCTATGGCCTGGGAAAGCAATAAGAGATGGCCCAAGTCCTTGGGCCTCTGCACCCACATAGGAGACCTGGAAGAACCTCCTGACTCCTGGCTTTGGATCATCCCAGTTCCAGCCATTGCAGCCATTTGGGGAGTGAACCAGCAAATGGAAAATCTCTCTCTCCCTCTCTCCCTTTCTCCCTCTCTCCCTCTCTCTCTCTCTCTCTGCCTCTGCTTCTCTGTAACCCTGTCTTTCAAATAAACAAATAAATCTTTAAAAAATCAATTTATGTTTGAAAGCTTTATGAAACTCCTAGGGTAAATGAGAGTTCTTTGGAAGTGGCACTCAGTTTCTGCTTGGTAAAATGCCCTGTCTCTTTGGTTAGTGAGGACTATTGGACATACTAATTCAAGTAGTTACAGATGAACTGTATCCAAGAATCCAGAATTATTATGGCAATGCCTCCAAAATTACCACCACCTCCTTCTGAAATGTACTTATACAAGAGGAGAAAATAGAGCTCATTCTGTTCACTTCTTTCCAATTAAAAAAAAAAAACCCTGAAGTGAAAAGGGCAGGATGCCAATCTGTTCCCCATTTCATGGGAAGGAAAGTGAGAAACAACCGGTAGGAACTCCTATTGTATTGTGAGAAATGTTGGTGACCTCAAATGAAAAAAATACAATTTTTATATAAATAATTGATCATTTAAATATCCATATTTAAGATTTCATTCACACGCATTTAAAATTCAGTTTCTTAAGGAAATAGTAATATAAGGGAGTTTAAAGTGAATAATATTTTCACATGCAGTGTTTATGATCTTCCCCCTCTCAAGAGGAAATTCTGCACAATAGTATCACATTGTAACAGTCTTGAAAGATTCATTAAGAGAAAGTATTTGAACTAATGAGATGAGAACCATCATCTTAGTTATACATTTAGTTATATGTGTATATGATGTTTGCTGCAACCTTGATATTTTGCAGACCTGGCAATGGCATCTTTATAGTTTTGTAAGAAAAGCTGTAGTCTTATAACCTCCTCTGGTCTCAGCTGTTGTTAACTCTGTCATAGGGCTATGACTACTCATATCTCTCCTGTTCTTCTTGGCAGGAGGTTCTTTTGGTTTTAATGAGTTTTCTCCTCTGTCTAGCAGCAATCGGAGAACAGACTCAGAACTTCTAGGGCTTCCTGCCATAGTAATTCAACTCTTGCTTTATTAAATCCACACAGTAGTATCAAGGAGAAAAATTCTGTTGTTGAATTTGGAGACAAATCTGGAAATCCAGTGAGATTTCTTACAAAAGAAGAAAATAAGCTAGATCTTTCCAGCAGGCTCTATCCTCTGTATTGATTTGGAAATGGAATTCCTTTCAGAGCCTTCCAGTTGCAACATTACTCACTTATTGAATATCTCCAATACTTCATAGAAAGCATGCTATTTTGCCTAAGCATTTGATGTTTAAAAGGGTTAGTCAGGAAGGGGAGGCTGGATTTCTTTTCCAAAGGAAGACAGTGCATATGAAGAACTGAGGGTGTCTTCAAGGAATGGCTCTTAAAGAGTTATGTGTAGAAGAAGCATGCTCATCCGACACTTAAGCTTGAGAAATCTCCTATAGGCATAAGGGACCTCCAGTGAGGGACCCTGACAATGTAGAGCAGTACCAGCAGTAGAAAGCAATATGGCAGGCATCTAAGAGCTAAAGAAAGAGAGAACTCTTGACCCAGGTTTCAAAAAAATTCTAAATGGTCTGACCACCACATTCATTAGTTGTATGTTTTCCTTGTAAATAAATGGAATATATAACTCTATAACACGTAGAAACTGCTGAGTAGAGAACTGGAAGATGTCTTTCAAGTGAAAATTGATACTTGTAATTTAATAGTAATTATTGGGAAAACGATATTTTTTAAAGTTTTAACAAATAATTTAAAAACCTAATGCACTAGTTGTTAACTTCAAAATTATACAAGCTGATATAGAAGCAGACAGCTGTCATAATTAAAGTCTTTCTTTAAACTTGAAAACCATTATGAAATTAAAATCCCCCATATTGATCTATGGCTGCTACCTAATGGTTCTGCAGCTGTCTCCCAGGGTTCCTGTGAACACAAAACATCACTGGAATGTGTTAAATGTAAAAGAAACATGCACCACACAACAACACATGCACAAACAAGTGATGGGGTTACAGCTGAATGTCCATTCAAGAGGAAGGAGAAAATATGAGAAAAAGTGTTTCCCATTAAAATGTATGCTTTTGGTTAATACATTCACTCCTGTGTTTCAGTTGTTGTACTGCAACTTGGTAATAAAATAAAGAATGATGAAGATAGAAGATTTTATAAATCAAATAATTAGGATGGCTGGGTTAAAGTTTTGATTTTTGCTTCTGCTTCTATTTGAAGTTGGTCACATCATTTTGATATGGGATAAGGCAGGTAGCTAGATTAGCCAGGAGCTGGAAGCCACACCTACCCCCACCCTATGTGATTCTATCCACTTATCTGTCAGTCAAATAACCCCTTTCCCAGGATGTCTCTCCCTTCACCTAGGACCTGGAGGTAATACCACATAAACACTCCCCTTTCAGCCTCATAAAAGGCTGGCAACTGGGAGGGGTTCTCTCTCCCTTCACACTAGAATATGACATGGTGCCAAAGCACCATTTCTGTATTTCCCCATTCTTTCCCCCTCCTGACCCACTCTTTTCCTGAACAGTGCCCACGTGTGTGTGTTCTCTTCACCTTTTAAATCAACTTTATCACGCTGTGTACCATATTTATTTCTGTACTTAGAATGATTCTCTAGGTAAAAGGCAAGTACCTGGAATACAAATTTGGATCCTATTTTACCCACAACAATTTGGCTTTGACCTTAAGCCTCTACGTTCTTGCCTAAAATTTGAATTAATTGTACTAGATCAGTACTAGAAGTGCAGTGAAGTGCACTTGCAGTGACTATGAGTCTTCTATCAAATCTATGACAAAACTGAAAAAAATATTTATTTTAATAAACTTGTTCAATATTTCAGCAATCACTTTAGTGTGAGCTATTTATTTAGTAAAAATCAGTTTTTCGTCTGTGAGATCTTAAGTTCAGGAGATTGGATACACAGAGAGACAGTACACGAATAAAAATTATGTTATCTCCTTTTAAAAAACAAAATTCCCCTACATTGGCTGCCAATTACTGTATGGGTGAGAAGAAAGACTATTATTAAAATACAGTAAACATTGGTAGTAATTAATCTATCATCCATTCTGATGTCAAAGAGAAGAAAATGATCTCTTTTCTTGGCACAAGCTGTCATTGCTTCATCTTGACATTTTTGTCCTGAGAAGTGAGGTGCACCTACTTCAATACCTTAACATGTCCTCTTGATGGACTCATTTTAGATAACAAAGTCCCGTAATGAGGACTCAAATAGCCTATATGAACTGACTATTAAAAAGTACAAGGTGCATTACTGTATAGATGGATAAGTGGCAAGATTTCTAAGCTTCAGTTCCTTCATGAGTATCTTCATTGACCCTATATGTGGCACTCTTCATGTAACCCATATCTACCTTTTGTGGTAGGCAAAATAATCCCCTTCTCAGGCTATGCATACCCTGACCCCTGGAACATAAGAATACATTGCTTTACATAGAAAATGAGATTTTACAGATGTCATTAAATTAAAGTTCTTGAGATTTGGCGGTGATCCTGAATTTTCCAGAACAGCCCAAGGTAACTATACAGATCCTTATAAGGGGAAATATAGAGTTGGAGACTCAAAAGAGGAGATGTGAGGATGGAAGCATAGGAGTAAAAGCCAGAAACAGCCATTAACCAAGAAAGATAAGCACCAGCTTCTCCCTCAGAACCTCCAAGAAGGCTGTCCTGCAGACATGGTTCAGATTTCTGACCTCAAGAACGTTGAGATAAGAAAGGTGTCTTCTTTTAAATCTTTAACTTGTAATAATTTTAATTATTTTCCTACTTCCAGCAGAGGTAGAAAACCAATACATGATGACCCAAATCAGCCTGCTGGGCAGCAGATGCCTAGTTACCCTTTGGAGGCTCTTTCCTCTCTACTAACTCTTGCGAGTCCTTGTGCAGATGACTCATCTGTTTATAATCCATGTCCTCCTCAGTGTCTTCACCACTCAGCTCTGTTCTACCATACGTCCACCCTTTGTGTCTCTGTCCATCTCACTCTGCAACTTAAGGTAATTCCAACAGTTTGTGTCTGCCTCTGCTACGCTTTCCACATTGGTTTTGAAAACTGCCACAATCTCATTCAACATCATAGTTTAAATGTTGGCACAGAAATTATCCCAAAGTACAATGTTCATCAATAGTCATCTGAAGAAATAGTAGGAAGGAATAAGATTCAGAGGCTGACTTTTAACCGGTTACTAGGTCTGATTATGCTCGGATCACATAGTTATGATTTTATTAGGTCCCTTCTTGTGCCTTCTTTCCTTACCTAAGGATTCCTACCTGCCTAGCTCACAGCACATCCCTAAGCAAAAGAATCTGGCTTCCTCACCACCATTAAACATGCCCCAGAATGGATATAGACTTCTACACTTGATCTTAGCAAAAAGGACTAGAAGCAATTGTATAGAGACTTCTTAACCTACTTTGCTTACTCCCTGCTCAGGCTTAGAATAAGGATTATCTTTTTTCCATCCCAAGATCTGCCTGTCTCCAGGACTGACTAACTTGATATTTTTCCACTACCTTTGATAGAAATCTCCCTAATTAATAATAGGGAATATTACGCTGTGGTCCCAGTACATGTAAAATGGAGAGATACAGCACCAGAATTTTTCTTTACTCCAAACTTCTAAATTACAGAAGGAACAATTTCTTTGTTTTTATTTAATTTTTATATATTAATTTTAGAGTCAATGAGTGAGGGACAGATAGACACATACACAGAAAGAAAGAGAGCTCCCATCCAAAAGTTAACTCCCCAAATGTCTCCAACAGCCAGGAGTTAGTAACTCAATCCAGGACTCTCCTGTGGGTAGCAGGGACCCAATTACTTAGGCCATCACTACTGCCTCCCAGGTTCTGCATTACTGGGAAACTGGAGTTAGGACCCAGGTATTGAGGCCAAGTACTCCAATGCGAGACATGTCTTAATCAATGTCTTAACCTCAAAGTTAAATGCCCATTGCACCCTTTCATTTTTAATACTTCTTAAAGTATGAGTAACTTGGTAGTAATTAACGTTTCATATGGAAAAACAACAGCATAGTTACACTGAATTTCTCTGAGACTAGCCCAGCCAAAATTTATTAAATATATCTATTTATGATTTTAGTCTCTGATTTACATTTTCAAAAATGAATTCATCCATTTGGGTGGATAATCTTAAAGCACAATTGAAACAAAGGAAATTACTTGTGTTTAAAGTGTAATTTGACAATTTGACAGAAATATACAGCCATAAACCATCAATACAATTAATATAATGAATATCTCTCTTCCCCCTAGGCATTTCTTTGTGTTCCAATGTTCCCCACTTAATCCTCATCAGTTCCCTGCCTCGCTCCTTAGTCACTATTCTATTGATTGGCATATATTTTCTATAATCTTGTACAAATAGAATCCAATTGTTTGTACTCCTTTTGTGTGACTTTTTTCACTCAGCATAACACTTTTGAGATTAATCCATGTTGTTCCACATTACAATAATTCATTACTTTTTCACTATTGTATACTTCTTCCACAATTTGTGTATCCACTAATTTGTTAATGGATATTTCAGTCACTTTTTTTTTTGACAAGCAGATTTAGACAGTGAGAGAGAGAGAGAGAGAGAGACAGACAGAGAGAAAGGTCTTCCTTTCTGTTGGTTCACCCCACAAATGGCTGCTACAGCGGGCGCACTGTGGCCAGCGCTGCGCTGATCCAAAGCCAGAAGCCAGGTGTTTCCTCCTGGCCTCCCAGGCGGGTGCAGGGCCCAAGCACTTGGGCCATCCTCCACTACCTTCCTGGGCCACAGCACATTAGTATCTCATTGTAGTTTTAATTTTCACTTTTCTAATGACAACAGTGTTGATAATTTTTGTATATTCTTATTTGATACCAATATACATTGTTGATAACATATCCATCCAAATCATATACTCATTTTAAATTACCTTTTCTAAATTGAGTTTTGATAATTCTTTACTTGTCTGCTTGTAAGTCATTTGTGACACATATAATTTTCAAATATTTTCTTACAGAACTAAAATTTCTTGCATTATTCTCTTAACATATGTGTCTTTTGAAAAACATACTTCTTAATTTTTATTACATAATTTACATAATTTTTGTATGAGTCATGCATTAGTGTCAAATTTAGGAAATCTTTGCCTACTTGATACTTACAAAGATGTTCTCCTGTATTTCCTTCTAGTAGTTTTGTAGTTTTATGTTTTAAATTTAGCAAATAATTTTGACTTAACTACTCTATCAGATTCTAGGTATGTTTAACATATCAAGTTCAACTTAGTGAATGTTCTACCCTCATATAAGAAGTGTTTCTGTTTTTAATTGCATAGAGGCAAGAGGTAAAAAGAAGTTAATGATTAAACTATCCATACCTTCTAACAAAAAATTGAGATCCTGGGCTTCAGCACTGTCTGCAAGGTGTCCAGTGCGTAACAAATCTTCCCAGCCAGATGAATCAATTTACAGGCCTTTATTGGGATTTTGCTCTCGGGTGAGGTTCCCCTGTCCCAACAGGGAAGGGGGCCTGGGAAGTCAAGCATCAGAGGTTAGGAGGGCTCCTTTTATAGATAGAGGGCATGGGGGTTAAAGGTTGAGGCGGGTCTGATCCTCACTGGTTGACCTTTAGATGCCTGTGGGGACCTTGACAAGGGCTTTTCGCTCCCCAAAGTGTGGGTACGGACTTTTCATTCCCGGAAGTGTGGGCCTTCTCTCCGGTGGATCCTGAAGCTACCATCGATAACTCACATTCATGGATGAGAAAGCTCAATGTTGTTATAATATCAATTTCTTCCAAACTCATTGAGTCAATAGAATAGAATTCAGTCATGTTCAATAAAATCATTGGAATACAATATTTAAAATGCACTTTCAAATTATTTCAACTCCACAGTCCAGAACTAGGGAATCATCTGTAAGGATGATTGGGTTTACATAGGAGGCTCTAAAAATGCTTTACAAGCCACAAGAATGACTGTGCCTGACTTCAGAATCCAGTTACCACAAGAAATAAAAAATCTACTGAGTCTGCTCTTATTTTTTAAAAGCAAGATTTATTTGTATTAATTTGCTTAAAAGGCAGAGTGTCAGCGGTAGAAACAGACAGGGAGAGACAGAGAGAGAGAGGGAGGAAGGAGGGGGGAGAAACTTCTATTCTCTGATTAACTCCTAAAATGGACCCAATGGCTAGAACTAGGCCAGGACAAAGCCAGGAGCCCAGAACTCCATCAAGATCTCCCACATGAGTGGCTGGAACCCAAGAACCAGGGGCATCTCCCTCTATTTTCTCACAATAGCAAGGAGCTGTATCAGAGGCAGAGCACCTGGGACTCCAACTGGCACTTCAACATGGGATATAGGCATTGCAAGTGGAGGCTTAACATGATGCATCACAATGCCAGTCCCAATTCCACTCTTCTTGGGTTAGGCATTGCTTCGAGAAGAGAAACACACACTGAAATATATAGGAAACTCACTGTATCTGAATGCTAGTTTACTTAGAGAGAAGAGAAATACAAAAGAGAGATGGATCTCCTTTGTTTTCTAATATGCTGTGCCCAGCCTCAGAGAAATGTGCCCTAATGAATGTAAACTATTACAGATGTTACCAATTACACTAGTCTCTCCCTTTATGGAGCTGAGTGAAAGAGAATGTAGAAAAAGAAACCAATTCAATATTTATCCTTTCATGGGGAATAGAACTATATTCTCCTGCTCTCTATGCTTTCCTCTGTTTATCTTTTGTAAAATTGAAATAATGATGATATTATTTCATAGAGATGCGTGATGGTTTGAATGTACCCCTTCTGAAATTCATGTTGAAACTTAATTCCCATGGTGCTGTATTAAGAGCTGGGGTTTTTAGGAAAGTGGTTAAATCATAATAACTCTGCTTTCATGAATCAATTAGCACCCTCTAAAAGGACTGGAGGGGGAAAGCTAAGGCCATTTTTGCCCTTGTGCCTTTCAACAAAGCAAGAAAGCACTAATCAGATACCAAATGCTGGCACCTTGCTCTTAGATTTCTCAGTCTTTGGAATGGTGAAGAATAAGATCCTGTTTATAAATTATCCAGTCAGTGGTATTTTGTTATAGCAGCACATACTGATTATTAAATGAGACAATTCATGTAAGGAATTTGACAATGTCTGGCACACAGTAAGCTGTCAATACATCCAACCTGTAACTTTTTTTCTTTTTACTAACAAACCCTCCCATTCGAGTTAACGTTGTTGTTTTTTTAAAAACTGAAAGTACTTAGTGGCACAGAATACATTAAAAATTCCTTTGGAATGGTTAAGGCAAGTGTGCAGGCTGAAAAGGAGGGAAGAAGTATTATTTTATTGGCATTGGTTCTTAAGGCAAAATGTAGAGATGTTCTGTAAGCATTTTAAATGCAAACATAATGTATTTTCAATGGCAAAATCCCAGAATCTTATCACAGTGCTTGACACATACAAGGCATTCACTTAATATTTGCAGTATCCATTAATAAATAAATGGGCCTTAGCATAAAACCGCAGGCTCCGGGTTTCGGCTCCCAGAAGAAAGCTCTAGAGGCAGCGAATGCTAGGAGACCCGAAGGCAGGTCACTGTCCGTGGTCCTGAACCCTGTGGAGAAGGAATCTGTTCTTTTGCAAACTGCTTTCTTCTCGCTCTCTTCAAAAATACCATTCATAGTCTATTTTCAAGACACGAAGACAAACGCACCCCCTCCCCAAATGTTTAACAAATGGGTTAATTCTCACTATCTCGGGTGATTTAAATGTTCTTTAGTCTTTAGTCTACAGAGCCTCAAAGCTCTCTACGTAAGAATCATGGATTTATTTGGTCTGGGAGTAAATGTTAATGTGTTGATCAGTCCTTGGACATTATCTCAGAGAACAGAACCCTTACCACACCTCCTTCTTAAAGACTAGGTTGGGCTGCCCGTGGTACCTTTTCAGTGTCCCCGAAGGCTGCGGGACCACACGTCTGACTCTCACAGTCAGCCCAGCCCAAACAGCTCCGAGAGCTGCTGTCACCCCGCTCCTCCCTCCCTCCTCATTAGCACTGAGCAAAAAGAACCCCTGGACACTTGGAGTCATTTCAAGAATCCTGGGAGCATGGTCGTGGGACTCCTCGGGCTTCCACCCCGCACCCTCAGACTCCACGCAGCTCGGGTGCAGGGGTCACCACGGAACCACTCGCTAGACTAATTGGACTGTATGCGGACACACGGCATCCTTCCTTTCACTTCCTTCCTCTCCGCGTATCCTCCCGTTCCGCAGTTAGCAGACAGAGGCTCACACTGAAATGTCTCCTAAACATCAAAAATTTAAAAAGTGCACCAAAATCCCCTGCGGGTTACGTGTGTTTGTGTGTCGCGTGTGTCCATCCGCGCTTGTGCAAAATCTCCCAACGTCACAGTTCTCAATCGGGACAAGCGCATCGAGAAATCCGAGATCTTTCCAGGGATTCCTGCACCCTGCCCTCCTCTTCTTTGGCACCTCCCACGAGGTAGGTCTGGGGCTTTTTGCAAACCATTACCACAGCGACAGAGGCACAGCAATCTGCTGCAATTTGTTTTCCCCTTCGCTCTTCAGAGAACAGTCCCGAGCGCAGGGCTTCCTTCCCAGTTCCCAGCAGATACGTTGCAACCCCGTGCGAGTCCTTCCCCGGCTTCTGACAGCCCTTCTGCGGACCCGCTGGCTCTGGCCTCGGCCTGGGCGCCGCGCTGTGCTGTGCTCGCGCCGCCCCCGCCTTCGCCTGGGGCCTCGGAGAGCCGCATGTTGGGCTAGGGAGAGAGAGAGAGAGAGGTGAGAGTGTGAGTGTGTGCGCGCGCGCGGGTTTGCTGGGGGAAATCTCCCTTCAGTGGAAGCAGCTCAGCGTTCCTGGCGGAGAGTATCCTGGAGCCCAGCAAAAGCCTCCAAAGCACTGGAGCGTCCCTAAAGAAAAACAGAAGGGGGGAAAAAAACCTGGAGGGGAAACCCGTTCCCCTTAAGCTCAGGTTTCCCATAGTCTTGGATCCTCCAGGAGCTGGGTAGAGGCGCAGTCGGCAGCCGCTGCCGCCGGCCCACGGACTTAGAAATACGGTTTTCGCCCTTTCGGGGGGAGGGAGGTGAGGGACTTGGAAGCAAGAGTTGCACCTGGTCTAGGAACCTGCAGAGAGGAGAACTGCGGGGTAAGTACCGTTCTGCACTGGAGCAGAAGGGGCGAAGGTGGGGGTGGGGGAGTGTAGGAGAGGGACGAAACGGAGAGGGCAGGGAATGAGTTATGCAAAAAAAAAAAAAAAAAAAAAAAAAAATCCCCAATATTCCGCAGAGGAGGGTGAGCAGAGCACTCCCAGGATGAATCCCTCCCGGTCTCCCGCGCCGAATTGGCAGGCGCGAAGTTCTTTGAAGCAGAAGCGAAACTCGAGCGTCCTGGAGGCAGCTGGGGCGGGGCGGAGCGGAGGCGGCCGCCCGGGGCCAGGGCCGAGGCGGCGGCCACAGTGGCCTGGAGTTCTGGCGCCCCGCATTCCCCTCCTCCTGATGGCCGGGTTAAGCCTCAGCTTCCCACCCTGGCCTCCTGCTCCGTGCCCGCCCGTCTGCCGGACGGCCCAGCTGACAATGGGATTCCAGGCGGCGGCGAGGATGCTCACCTGGCCGAGCCTCCTCCTCCTCCTCCTCCTCTTCCTCCTCCTCCTCCTTCTCCTCCTCCTCTTCCCGCCCCCACCAGCCCTCCTCCTCCGTTCTGAACCGGGAAGCGTCGGGATCCGTAGGCGAGGAAATAACGACCCCTGCAGTTGCATTGCGGAAAATCTCGGCGGCGGCGCTAGTTGCGGGCGATGGAAGCGAGGCAACTGGGGTTTCCGGGGAGCCCAGGAAAATAGCAGAGGAGCGGAAAGCGCGCTCGCGACGTGGGGAGCCCGAGGGCCCCGCCGCGCCCGGCCCCCTGCGCTGCTGCGCCCGGCGGCTCTGCTCCGCGCCCTGAACGCGCGGCCCGCCCCTGGCGCGGAGACGGCCGGCTGCGCGCCGACTCGGGAGCAGGGAGGGTCGGCGGAGGCTGCCTGCGGCCGGCGGTTTCGGGCAATAATCCCTGCCTCTCTTTCTCTGTCTCCCTGTCTGCTGTGTCTGCTCCTCCCCCCGCCCCCCGGAAGCAGGAGGAGAACGGCCCCGGAGCGGAGCAGCCACCCTCTGACCATGCCCCGGTGAGGGGCGCGGACTTCGAGGGCAACTTGTCGCGGACTGCCTGGGCTCAGCCAGCGCTCTGCCAGCGGCACGGTGTGGCCCGGCGGGGGGCTATCGTCTATGTCTTCTTGGGGCGCCAGGCGGATCGGGGTCTCGTTTCTGCAGGAAGAGCCCAGCGCGGGTGGCTTCAGGTGGCTGGTGCCGCGGCCGCTGCTGCCAGAGCTGATTCCGCCGCGGGTCCGCGGAGCAGAGACGCGGGCGCGGGGAGACCTCGGAGGCAGCGAGGCATCGGACATGTGTCAGCACATCTGGGGCGCACGTCCGTCGAGCCCGAGGGGAGCTTTGCCGGAACACTTCAAACTGCGATATTGATCTTGGGGGTGACGGTCCCTGGCCGGCTGTCGGGTGGGAGTGCGAGTGTGCGCCCGCTCGAGAGTGCGCGCGCGTGTGTATGTGTGTGCCGCGTCGGGCCCCCCCTCCCGCCCCCCTGTTTTCCCGTCGAGTGATGCACTTGGAATGAGAATCAGAGGATGGAAATAGTGTGGGAGGTGCTTTTTCTTCTTCAAGCCAATTTCATCGTCTGCATATCAGGTACGGGACGCGTTGGAGTCGCGGACGGGTTCGGGTTTTTGTGGCGGTGTTTCCAATGTGCGGGGTTTTATTATGTGTGGACGCGGAGTGGGAGGTGGGGGGAGTGGTAAGGGCCCTTTCAGCCCTGCGGGGTCGCCGCCTTGGGTATCAAAAACCTTGTAAGTCCGAGTGTGTGTGTGTGTGTGTGTGTGTGTGTGTGTGTGTTTAGGATCAGTGTGGAAGGAAGAGAAAGAAGAGGCAGATGGGTGTTGATTTTCTACTGCTTTTCTGGCTGAGAACTCTGGCGCCGAAATCCGAGCCTTGGCAACCCCCGCCTCCATCCCCTGGCTTTCAAAGTTCCCCAACTCGGTGGTTCCTGGCTGGCACAATGGACGTGGAGCCCTGCCCTGGCGTCTAGGCACTTTCCTGAGACTGCGGGAGCATGCGGGACAGGGAGATGTAGAGGCCCTTCACATCATCTCCCAAACTGGTTAGCCTGGATTAGGATGATATGAGACCTGCCGGCACACTTCTTCTTTTGACCCAGATGAAAGGGAGAAAAAGAAAAAAAAAATGAGACGGGATAATATCACAAACCACTTTAGATCACCGCCTTGTTTAATTTCTAGCAGAGAGGATGTGCTGGCTCCCAAGGATCTCGGGCGGCTTGTTGCAGAGTCTGTGGTTTCAGGAGCAAATGAGAACCTAGGGTATGGACGTAAATGGGGTAGGGATTTTGAGTGCCTGCACCTGCGTGTCTGTGTGTTGGGAGGAATTCTGATTTCTGAGCAGTGTATTTGTGGGTGCAGGAAATTGAGCATGGAAGGGAGCCATGCAGGAAAGCCCCAGGACCAGCAGCGTTCCCCAGCTCAGTGGCTCCTCCCACTGACAGCCCCCATCTCACTTGCCTGCACACCTGCAGTTTAAACACCCAGCATAAAGCCCATTTGCAGCTCTCCCTCCTGCCTGCATTCCCTCTGCAGAATTGGGTACTCAGCCAATTTCCCATGAAGTCACCAGAAGAGGAGAGCAGGAACCTTGCGCCCCCACTCCCTCCCCCTGGGCAGACACAGTTGAGTGGCACCAGGTGGAGGGATCTGACTCCTGCCTATTCCCTCAGCCATGCCAATCCCCACCCCCTAAGCCAAACCTGCTTCTGGATTGCAGAGCCCTTGTTCTGTCCTTACCCTGGACTCAGTTACAAATACCACTGTGCAGTTTCAGTTTTCTCTTCGTCAGGCACAGATGGGAATTTGTTGCCTGAAATCATTCTCTCTGGGGCTTGGCCACCCCACAAAAAGTATACCTCTGCTATACTTTAGTGAAATATGTTGTGTGCCCCAGAGACAAGAAGGAGTGCCCTGCGGTCACCCCACCTCCTGTAGTGGGAACTCTTTTACTGCAGCCTGCATCTTAAGAGCCAACATCACCAGGTGACTTGTAAAGGTTTACATCAATTATATGTCCAGGGATAGATTGGGTGGCATCTCACAAGGCCACGTTTTACATCTTTCTCTTCTGTATAGCTATTTCAAGCTCTCTTTCCAGAATATTTCACTGGCTACTAAATAGCCTCTCCCTACCTCTCTCCAACATTATAAATAATTTTTAATTCAGACAAGCCATCTGAGTCCCTTTAAGATATACAAAGGGTTAACATTTATCAGGGTCCCTGGTTTCCACCAGTATCCTGTCAGTTTGAATCTCTTACCCTGAATTTGGCCAGGCAGTCATGAGAGGGAACTCCTGAGAAAGGGTGGGCTCTTAGCTTCCAGAGGAGGCATTAGTAGGATACCTGTCACAGCTATATTTGATTTGGTGTATCAGCAGCTAAATTATTCAAATAGAAGCATTAGAAGGGAATTATTTCCAACCCAGAAGGAGTGCTATGGAGTTTGTGGCCTTTCACTTGTATTTACTAAATAATCATCATTGCAGTGTAATGTGAGGATAAAAGTGTCAGCAAAATTGCTAGCTATTAGCTAAACACAGAAAACTAGGTTAGCATTCCAAATGCCTGGTTAGGAACTGCATTCATTTGCGCTTTATGAAGATGTTTGGGCAGACTTGTAACATTATGTACTCTGTATTTACTCACCCATAAACTTTAAGAGGCTGCTTTCTCCCTGGCCAAGGTGGTGGCCTCCTCCTGTAAGCAGATCCACTCATTCAGACGTGCCCATGTATATGAGAATTGATTATTAATATAATTATGACTCACAGTTGCCACAGTTTGGGGGACCCAGACTTCTCTTTCCATCTACGGCCTTAGGAATGCAATGCACTAAGGCTGAATAATTGTGGCTTAGGGAGCGTTTAGTGAATCTCATTTCTCTTCCCATGATTTGCAGTTTTAATTTACTCACAATTGAGCTAGACCAAAAGGAACATAACCCTGCGATCACAGGACCTACTAAATCAGAATTGCTTTTTAAAAATTCAAAAACAAAGGCCTTCTCCACCATCTTGGGATGAATCGCCCTGACCAGTGGATGCATGCTAATTCTCCCTGAGTTACAAGACAGCAGCGACTGATAGAGTGGTATAACTGGCTTCATTGTTGAGGAGGACCAGGCTGGAAAAGGCCAACAAAACTGTGCAGCATAAACATTTTGCAGAAGGAAAATAGTGGTAGTTATTTTGGCCTATTGAAGATATACTTACTCAATTTCATTTGGTGGTATTTGTCTGTAAGATGCTCTGGAGCTTTGTAGTTTAGTGTTAACCAAAGCTTCCAAAACCCTCTGCACTCCACCCCCCAAATTAAATGTATACACAAACAGTTTTCTCCCTAGACCTATTTGGATATGCAGGGTATTCAAAAATTAATGAAAAATGCATATTTTTAAAATTAGAAAACACTGTGCATGGGTTTCAAAATATTTTGCACCCAAATAAACTTATCTTTTAACTCCATTTTCTGCTAACTTTTTGTGGTTGGTCCTCTCATATATTTCTTAAAGTACAGATTCCTGTGCTTGGTATTTTTGATGGCTCTGCATTTACTGGTTGTGATTTGGTTGGCAAATGGAACTGGGAATCTATTTGGTCAGGATTAGCTAGCTGCTGGGTAAGAAGCATGCGTGCCTTGCATTTGATAGATTTTTATCAGTCTTTGCTACTTAATGACAACACAGCAAGGCTGAAGAAGAAATGCATGATCTGGGAGTCCCTCTGCCTCCACGCTAAACTCAGATCTGATTTTGCTGAAAATGTAAGTCACCCACGATCTGTAAAGAGGAAGGAGAGAGGAAGAGAGAGACACAGAGAGGGAGAGAGATAATGATTTTTTTCTCTGTGCTAGCAAGAGCACCATTGCCTTCCCACTAAAGCAGTTCAGATCACTGAGAGTGAATGCTCAGCAGCATGGAGAAAGAATTTCCTGGTGAAAAGACAGCTGCTTAATTTAATTCATACAATGCATCCTATTTTTCCCTTATTTAACTTTGCTTATCTGTTTACTCATAATAACATCAGGCATAACAATTAGAATTATGTGGTGCTTTCACATATATTGCACATATTAAACTTGTCTATTCTTGGAATTTATAGTATGATTTTATATAATAGGCAACCAAAGCCTACAGAGGTTCAGCCTGGAGGATTCACACTCAGGTCTGAGAAACTTCAGTATAGCATTTATGTTTTGGTTCACAATTTCTTGTAAATGTTCTTATTCAATATTGTTTATTTTGATGTTTCTAGTTAAAAGAGTGAATGAGATTAAGTGGCTGTGAGCCTCAGAATTTGGAATTGGAAGTTTAAGATGATTAGAGTTTAGGGCTAGAATTGAGCTAGTATTTGAGTTGTATATAACAAACAGATGAAACTATTATCCAGTTGCCCTCAGTGTCTTATAATCAGTAGTCCCTACAAGCTAGGACTGTTTAGTACATTATTTTCCTATTCTGAAAATTAAAATGGCTTAGTTAAGTTTATTTATGTGTAGAATGGAGACAGAGTAACTCTTCCCATGTGTTTCTTACATGGATTCAATGAGATAATGAATTCAATGATTTTTCCTTTAGCATGATGTCTGGCATATAATTATCACACAATAATTACATTATTTATAGCCTACAAATAGGACATTGTATACATCTGGCTCATGGTAGAATTTCACTTTCTGCCATGTCAACTTCTTTAAAAGCAAAAGCAATCCCTAGCAAGCAATGATCTATAGCCTTGAGTATGAATGCCACTTTCAAGGATGCCTTGGTTAAAATTTCTGAAATGTTTTCTAGTTTTCTTTCTCATACAAATGAGATCAGTAGCATCGGGCTTTTGTGCATACTTATGAATGTAACTCATTATCCCTGTGACCCCAATATGGAGATGAAGTTTGGAAAGTTGAATAAATCACATGGAAAATTTGTGGTGCTTATTACATAGGGGACCAGCATCATTTTCCTCTTTCTGATTGTATATTATAGCTTTATAGCTCCAACTTTAAAAGTTCTCCAAAATGGCAAACTGCATGTCCTTTGAATATGGCTTGAAACAGCATATTTCTGTTAAGTACAAAAGAACCCCACCAAAGCAAAAAGTACTCATCTGATTTTCTCATTAGCAACATCATTTCCTTAAATACAGTTTCCCATGTGATGCCATATAGCCCACTTACAAACAGATAACCATCATCTTAGATGAACTTCTCCAGGCAGTGAGTTAAGGGAGTCTTCCCAAGTGATGTAAGATCCCAAGCGGCAAAAGAAATGTCAATATGGGGAAATATTTCCTTGAGTGGGGAGACAGATTGAATGCCATCCTAGGAAATCAGTACCTAAAACTTTGACTTATCTCATTAATGGAGCTGTACATATGTGGCTTTAGGTCAGAAAGATCCAGGTACTGTGGGTATGTAGGGTAATAATCCTTTATGGAAATCAGAAGACCCACCCCACTATCCCATTCTACATTAATTTCCTGTATGGCCTAGGCAATTTTCATAACCTCTCAGAGTCAGTTTCCTCATCTGTAAAATGGGAATTATATTTGCTTTGCCTGTTTCAAAGGGATTATTGAGGGAAACATTAGAAAGAGATCCTAAACCCTCTTTGCATTTGCAAAATATAAAGTTTCTATGTTTTATAGGCTGATCTTTGCTTAAGATGTAGTTATAAAAACAAAGTTGAGTTTTCATATGAATAGCATAAGGTAATATAAAATGATAGTGAATGATGCTTAATTGTTAGGACATAATGATAAAAGCAAAGTTGTAGTGCCAAAATATATTGTGATTTAAAATGATACCTAATTGTTTAATGAAGGATAGAAGTTTTATATAAAGGAGAAGTTCTCTGCATGAAAGAAAAGGATACTATGAGGTTGATGTAATGCTTTAGAATGAGAGAGATGAATAGGATCACATCCACCAAAGAGGAAGGATAGGAATGGGTAGATGTGCTGTGATGACTGTTACAGCTGAAATAGAAGATTCACCTCACTAATACTGGGAAGCTGGAGTAAATCTGCTTAGGGACCTTCTGAGTTGAGAGAATGCAGAAAGTCCTAAAAGAGTTATTCTCTCTGTGATCTTTTATCTTTCTATTATGGATCTTTGCATTGATTGAATGGCTTGAACTTGGTTAAAACTTGTTTTGAATTCTGTTGTTTCTTGGGCTATGGAAGTTCTGTTGCATGTCTCCAGCCACTGGTGTATTTTGCATGGTTTGTATCCTATTTGGGATTACATAGAGTTGTGTTTTTTTTGTTGTTGTTTTTTTGTTTTTTTTTGTTTGTTTGTTTTGTTTTTTTTTTGTTGTTGTTGTTTTTTGGTTGGGGGCTGGGAGAGTTTTCAAATTTCTCTTGTAAAATTGAAGTGATATTTACTCTGAAGGTTGTGATCCTAAAAGATAGTTATAAGGATAACAAAGCATCATTTGTTAAATACCTACTGGGATATCTGGAATGTAGTAACCACTAGCCAAGTTATGTGTGTCATAAGAGAATAAGCATGGGGTTTGACACCAAAGCAGGCCTACAGGTGAGTTCTAACTTTGACATTGATTCTGTGTGTGGTCTTGGAGAAGGAATGCTAGTTCTCTGAATCTCTGATTCCTCATCTGTAAAATGAGGGTCAGAGAAAATATACATTAGATCCTTCCATAGTGCCTGACATGAAATAGTCACTCAGTGAACAGAAGCTGCTCCCGTCAGAAGCTTCTCCCACAAAAATCATCATCATCATCACCACCACCACCATCATATTTGATGTCAGTAATAATAATAGTTTCTGATACTTTGACCCTGTTCTTGTAAATCCCAATTAGTTATTCAATCATTTTACCTGTGTTTAATCAAAAGGATCAGCAGCTAACTGGGCCCATCATTAGAATCACAACAATGAACAACATGTTAACATCGGTATTTACAGAAGTGTACATGTTATGTCATAGAGTCATGAACAGATACACTGGGAGTGTAAAGCAGGAGCAGTTAACTCTGTTGTAGGCGGACGCAGGTAGGGGAAGGGGAGGACTGATACAGAAGAAAACATTTGATCATTTGATCGAGTCCTGAAAGAATGCATGAGAGTTTCAAAAGAACAAGGTGGAGTGGAAGAAGAGAAACTGAGGAAAGGATAGTTGGTTCACAGACAAAAAGGGATGGAGAAAATGTGGAGGGTGTGGTGAAGTGAGCACATGAGTATGTGGGTTGGAGTAAGTGACTGGAAGTAGGGTTACAAAACTAATCTAGGGGCCGGCGCTGCGGCTCACTAGGCTAATGCTCCGCCTAGCGGCGCCGGCACACCGGGTTCTAGTCCCGGTCGGGGCGCCGGATTCTGTCCCGGTTGCCCCTCTTCCAGGCCAGCTCTCTGCTGTGGCCAGGGAGTGCAGTGGAGGATGGCCCAGGTGCTTGGGCCCTGCACCCCATGGGAGACCAGGAAAAGCACCTGGCTCCTGGCTCCTGCCATCGGATCGGTGCGGTGCGCCGGCCGCAGCGCGCCGGCCGCGGCGGCCATTGGAGGGTGAACCAACGGCAAAGGAAGACCTTTCTCTCTGTCTCTCTCTCTCTCACTGTCCACTCTGCCTGTCAAAAAAAAAAAAAAAAAAAAAAAAAAAAAAAAAAAAAAACTAATCTAGGGCCTATTCGAAGGAGCTTGCAAGCCAAGAAATTTAGACCTCATCTTTTAGTCCAGGGGAGCTACAGAAAATGATGCATACTGGTTTGTTTGCAATTATAAGATATTTATGTACTTTGGCTGTAATAAGAAAAACTTAGAAGTCCAACTCCTCGCCTTATTTTCTTGCCAGTCATTATGTTTGATCACAAAACCATTTGAAAACTCCTGTCCTAATAGATCAAATTAGGCTCATGGAACATTCCTAGTGATAGAATAACACCATTTTCCCATCTTTTGTGGCCCTGTTTTACCCTGATCTTTCAAAACTAGTATATTCATTTTAAACAAATGAAAATGCAATTTTTACTTGAATAATAATAGCACATTTAGCATTAGCAAAAAGCTAAGAGAAATGAATCATCCATACATTCATTTGTGTCGTGAAGATTAATTCTGGGCCAAGCAGTAGGTGTACTATTTGACGTGAAACAGATGCATAAAGCATTGCAAAGCATTTTGCAGCAGTTTTAACTTTACTATACTCTGCATAACTCTTATTTATACTACTCTACATGTTCATATGGGAGAATATACCCATGGTCCACTAAATTATATACTCATTTTACCTTCTCAATGGTCCCATTACTACAGAGTAAGTGTAGAATGCTGGAATGAAACTGTTTTGCTTGTCCACTTAATCACTATAAGTTGGATGCTGGGGAGTGAGACTGATGTTTCTCTTCAACAACTAATACTTTTTACTAAGAGACTCACTTGTGAAATATTCCTCATTTCAACAGAATGTGATACGTATTGTAAGGAAAGACAGAAAGTGTTGGAGAACAGAGAAGGAACATGTGACTCGTTCTGGAAGTGAGAAGGACAGAGAGAGGAGAGTTAAGTAGTGTCAGAAAATGCTGAGACTGAGTCTTGAAGGATGCTCAAAGTGGGCTTGGAGGATTTTGGATGATTTACTAGGAGGGGTGTTATGGGGGAGGGGTAATCATAGGAAAAAAGGCAGGAAGGTTAAACAGCACAAAATGAATTCATGGTATGGTCGAGAGGTCAAAGTGGCAATAATTAGCGAGCGGAGTGTGATGGATGAGTGTTTAGGAGGAATGGTTTCAATGACAGTGTCACCTTGCATATAATAATGTCAGTATAAAGCATCCTGTGTCCTTCTGTACAGTAGGCATCACATTGTAAGGCCCAGGCTGGTATGGAGCTTGCATCCTTTTATTCACTAGGAACAGACCAATAAGGGTTAAAGTTTTGGCTCTGGTACGGCTATGCCCCATTTGGTCCATATCACTAGTCATTTTCCAGTGTTGTCTTTGGTTCCAGGTGGCTTCCCAGAAGCTTTTGAGGTAACCCAGATATAGATTACATAGTTTATCTCCTTATAGAGTTTATTGCTGTGTATTTACCACCCAGGAAACAGAGCCAGAACTGATTAGCTGACCTTGGATTTTGCAGTATGTCAGTTAATCTTACTCTCAATGATTTTTCAATATTCCCTATAACTATTTGGTAATTTTCTTCCCAGTTAACCTTAAACAACTTTAAAGGATTTCCAGAATGCAAAGAATGCAAGGGTTGCAATGAGAGGATTTGGGTGATGAGAAATGGTCTGAGATTGCTTGTAAAGTCATAATTGCTCTTTATTAGCAACATTGGGCTGATAATGGGCTAGCCAGTGTTTGGATTTGATTACATTTGCATTAAGGTGCTATCAGGAAGGCAGTGGGGAGATTATCAGTGGTTATAGAAAATACAGCCTACAAATGCCTTTGCCTCTTGATCAAGGAGAGGTGGTACTTTTGTCACAGAAAATGCAGAATTAATCTTTAACTTTGTCCAGTACTTCATGCCCAATGGCTAAAGGGGCTGGCAGTAGGAAATGAAGCCTCTGACTTTCAGGTGAGTTTTCTGGAGCCAAGTCTTGCTGGCTTTGCAACACATTTGGCAGCATTGCCAGAGTTGGAATAAACACATTTACTGAAGGATATGAGTCAACATATTCCCCTTCCGCTCCCAGCTCTCCTCACTACACAGTCAGCTACCTTTTACCCTCAAGGAAAACAATTTTGATGGTAGCACTCATTGAGTGAGTTTAAGTCTTCTCTTCTTTATGGTTGGAAGGATAGCAAATACCACCTAAGATTCTTGAATTCAATAATTAGACGTATCTATGGATGTTTGTTCCCAGTGTTTAATATGTGTGTCTGTTCCTCCCACAAATGCTAATGAATATCATCTATGAGGTAGGCATAGGGCCAGTCACAGGATAAAATGTAGTGAACAAAATAGTATAATCTTTTCCTTTGTAGTATGGATACTTGGTAACACACAAATAGTGTGTGTGTGTGTTTTCCCTTTGCCTAACCCCATATCTGGAATTTAGAAGATGTATAACAGTGAATAGCTGAATTAATACAGAAATGAATAAAAGAATTATCCTTCCTACATGGGAGACTGGGAGCCACAAACTGAGGTTTGGAGAAACGATAGATACAGAAGTCATCTCTGTCAGCTGCTGTCTTATTCTATCAGATGTAGATTTTTTTTAAAGGTTTATTTATTTCTCTGAAAGACAGATCAACAAAGAGGGAGAGAAAGGGAGATTGACAGATTCTCCATCTACTAATTCACTCCCCAAATGGCACAATAGCCAGATCTGGGCCAGGCTGAAGCCAGAAGCCAGGAATCTATGTGGATATCCTACATGGGTGGCAGGGACTCAACTATTTGGGAGCATTATCTGCTGTATCCCAGGATGCATCAACAGAAGCAGAGTAGCTGTGACTCCAGTCGGCACTCTGATATGAGATATAGCATTGTGAGAAGCAGCTTAACCTGCTGTGCCACAACACAGGCTCTTGGGTATACGTTTTTGAATGTGCAGAGAGTTAAAAGAAAAGAGAACCATTCCAGAGAGCAAGATATTTGATACTTTCTATTTCCTTCACATACTTAACTTATATCTCCATCTGACAAAGTATTTTTACTGGGGCTGTTACAGTTATTAAAAATGTATTTGGATTCCTTTATGTTGTATGAACACATGCTAAAGACTTGAACTGGGATAATTAGGGCTCAATATAAGTATTATTTTTCTTTGGCCATGTCATCTCCATTCTCACTGGAAGACATTGCTTAGGATGTTGTGTTTGTTTTATTTATTAGATTACAGCTTTGGAGGAATCAAAGCTTTTAATTTTAATGCATGTATTTCCACTGAATTTGAAAGAGAGAGAGAAAGTCCATCCACCAGTTCACTCTCCAAATGCCCACAATAGCCAGAGCGATTCCAGACCAAGACCAGGAACCTGAAACTCAGTCCACCTCTCCCATGTGGGTAGCAGGGAACCGAGTATTTGAACCATCATTTGTTGCCTCCCATTATCAGGAAGTTGTATCTAAAGTGGAGGACCTAGAACTGTACCTAGGCACTCTGAAATGGCATGTGGATATGCCAAAAACTGACTTAACTGTTGTGCCAAATGCTTACCACAAAATGAGCAATTTAGAAAGCTCACTATATATTAGTTAGCTATGAACTAGAAGGCATGGAAATAGCCTACTCTACCCTTTAGTCTTGCCGTGTGACTATATAGGAAATGATTGTGGTCTCCATGGTGTTACAGTATTCTATAAAAAAAAAAAAAAAGAAAGAAAAACATTACTTCTCTTCTGGAATTTTTTAAAAAGATTTATTGATTTATTTGAAGGGCCGAGTTACAGAGAGGCAGAGGCAGAGGCAGAGAGAGAGAGAGAGAGAGAGAGAGGTCTTCCATCAGTTGGTTCACTCCCCAAATGGCTGCATTGACTGGAGTTGCGCTGATCCAAAGCCAGGAACCAGGAGCTTCTTCTGGGTCTCCCATGCGAGTGCAAGGGCGCAAGGACTTGGGCCATCTTCCACTGCTTTCCCAGACCATAGCAGAGAGCTGGATCGGAAGTGGAGCAGCTGGGACTCAAACTGACGCCCCACTGGGATGCTGGCACTGCAGCTAGCAGCTTTACCCACTATGCCTCAGTTCTGCCACCACCCCTCCCCGCTTTGACTTTCGTAATGATGTGGGGGTGGAGCTGACAGTTCTTACCTGGAAGAAGAGCCTGGAGGCTGGGAATTTAAAGAATGGCAGGGATTTGCTGTCTTTGGCTGTTTAATTGTACCCACAATCACCTGGTTGATCTTTACAACTGTGAGGAAATGGTCAGTGGGATGATTTGTTGTTTGTTTGCTTGTTATTTTAATTACAGGAAAAAAGGTTATGAAAACAAATAGTCCCAATGTTAACTCCTTAGTAGGTTTGGGGATTATACTGGAAGATTGTGGGAAAGTTAGAAAGTAAGGCATCAGTGGGCATTAATTTCTGTTGTGTGGCATGGTACAAATCCCTTGCTAAGTCTCATAATGCACCATAATGGTAGCATCTCCGAGTGACTCAGACTCCTGTAGAACAGAATTTAAAGTAGTGAAGTCATTAACTTTAATATCAGTAACAATCTCTTCCCTTTTTGTCCACTATGGGAAAGTTATTTGTAGCATCATAGTTTGCTTTACAGCTGTTTTGTGGTGGCTCAGTGAGAGCTGAATGCAAGTTTAAGTGCACAAGTTGGTACAGCCTTTTGTTTTGTCTCTACTTGCTGAAATTAGAGCTCCAGCAAGCCAGGTAAAGTCTTGTAGAATGCCACATCGGGAGGTACAATGTGTTGAGCAAATGAGTGAGGGAGAGTTTTGCCCCTGTGTTGGTCAGGTGTGTTCAGGTGAGATGCTCTTCCTTGGGCGGTGCTCCCTGTAACACAGGGACCATACCTGCAGTGTTTTAGCATCAGAAACATGAGTGATGCTGAGAATTACTGGATTGATTTGAATGCTAAATGTGATACAAGGTAATCAAAGAAACTTTAGAGGGAAAAGATTCCCCATCAACTGAATTTTTATTCACAGAAGTTTCAAATGATAACTTTTCACCCTTGCATACATGTACTTTTGTTTTTAACTTTATACCTTACATATTTCTCCTTGTTGCTTCCTACTTGTGTCAGTCCAGAAAATCATGGACTCTATGATCCATCTCAGTAATGTAGCACAACAGAAACTTGTTACATTAATTATTCAATTAGTATCAATGCATATGATTGGAGAATTCGTGAGGGGGCAAGGATGAAAGAAAAATCCTGTCTTTGGTAGTGACTTGGCAATCTCAAGGCATCTGGAGGCTTTGCTATCTTTTTGACAAGTTTCCAGAGTTTTCCTGCACATCAGCATTAACAGATGGAGGGGAAAGGATGGAGGAAAGTTGTGGGAGAGTTCTTTTATGGTCCAAGAAGGAAAGCTGTGGACATCATTTCTGGTCAGTCACATGGCCACCTCTTCTTGCAAGATGCTTGTGGGCTAGCCTTATGCCAAGGAGCAAAGAAGAAATGGTGGTGAACAATTAGTTGACCTCTTCCATTTTCATCTTCATGATTTCCTGGTTGTATTTTCCTAATAATTTATTCATCTAAAATAATATTATTTATATTTGTCTTTTCCTTTGTTTTTGAGCCTCTATGTTGCTTCTAGTGTATGCCATTTTTTTGGCATGTGTTTTCATTTATACAGATATTGATTTCTATGGAGTTATTTCTTATAAAAATAATATTGGCCGGCGCCGTGGCTCACTTGGCTAATCCTCCACCTGCGGCGCCGGCACCCTGGGTTCTAGTCCCAGATGGGGCGCCAGGTACTAGTCCTGGTTGCTCCTCTTCCAGTCCAGCTCTCTGCTGTGGCACAAGAAGGCAGTGGAGGATGGCCCAAGTGTTTGGGTCCCTGCACCCGCATAGGAGACCGGAAGGAAGCACCCAGCTCCTGGCTTTGGATCCGCATAGCTCGGGCCGTGGTGGCCATTAGGGGAGTGAACCAACAGAAGGAATACCTTTCTCTGTCTCTCTCTCACTGTCTATAACTCTCTCTCTCTGTCTCTCTCTCTCTCTCTCACTGTCTAACTCTGCCTGTCAAAAAATTTTTTAAAAAATCAATATTATGATTACTAGATCAAACAGTATGAAGTTCTTTATGCTTTTACTATGTGATACCTGCAAGTAATGGTTATCTATATTTAAGCCTCCATAAATAAGCTTGAATTCCTTAAGTGAAGTATATAGAAAAGAGATAAAACTTTAAAAGAGCCTTTCTCGGGCCGGCACCGCGGCTCACTAGGCTAATCCTCCGCCTTGCGGCACCAGCACACCAGGTTCTAGTCCCGGTTGGGGCGCCAGATTCTGTCCCAGTTGCCCATCTTCCTGGCCAGCTCTCTGCTGTGGCCAGGGAGTGCAGTGGAGGATGGCCCAAGTACTTGGGCCCTGCACCCCATGGGAGACCAGGAGAAGCACCTGGCTCCTGGCTTCGGATCAGCGCGGTGTGCCGGCGGCAGCGCGCCGGGCGCAGCGGCCATTGGAGGGTGAACCAACGGAAAAGGAAGACCTTTCTCTCTGTCTCTCTCTCTCTCACTGTCTACTCTGCATGTTGAAAAAAAAAAAAAAGAGCCTTTCTCAGTAGCAGTAGCAGACACACCCCCAAACTGTTAAGCAAAAACTAAATAGTTCTGGGGTTGAAGATATTACCTTGCTTAATAAGTTAGACATTAGACACAGTTAAGAACAAGCAAGTGTCTTTAACAAGCTAGTTAGCAGGGAATAAAGGTTAAGAACAAGCAAATATCT
The DNA here is from genome assembly GCF_964237555.1 of Oryctolagus cuniculus. NCBI lineage: Eukaryota > Metazoa > Chordata > Mammalia > Lagomorpha > Leporidae > Oryctolagus > Oryctolagus cuniculus. The sequence goes on along the minus strand of NC_091448.1, from coordinate 28,012,580 downwards.
CCACTGAGTCTAGAATTTGGAGAGTTCTTAAGTATTGTTCCCAGAGCATAATTTTATATTTATTGAAGCAGGGATTCAAGTGATTCTGAGAAAAAGATGATTAACTTGAAAGTCAGGACATGTTGTATTTAGCGTTGGTTTTGCTACTACTATCTCGGTGGCATGAGAAAAGTCATTTATTGCTCTAGCTACCTGTTGTTTCCAATTAAACAAAAATATTGTACTAGGTAGGCCCATTTACAACTTGAGAACTTGAAAAGACTTTCACAAGTAATTCTTCAGGTTTGCTGTTGATGCTAAACTTCTCTAGTTTCTGAAATGTTGAAGCAGGAAGCTTAATGTACAGGAAGAACTTTCAAGACTGAATGAACAGAAAAGGGGCAAATGGCTTTCTAGACAGATAAGCATGATAAGGCATCATAAGAGAATAACTCAAACTATATTTGTAAATTGTAACATTACAGCCATCTAGTGAGAGCCTGAGAAAGAGTCTAGGGATCATCGTTGATGGCTACGTAAAAGTTTTATTGAACGCTTTGTGTTCTTCGTTCTTTAGTTAATCTCAGCTCTGCTCAGTGTGTGACTGTGGGGAGTTTCTTAGCATCGCTAAGCTTCCGTATCCTCGCTGGTAAACTGGAGGTCAATAACATGTAACTTCAGAGTTCAGGGAGAGTGAAATAAAAAATGTAGCAGTGCTTGGCACATAGAATGCACTTGATAAATGGTAGGTCTTGCTATTGTTATGGTTGAAGCTAAAAGAACAAGAGACACATTGGGCAAAATTAGGAAGGAATTGGCAATGTCATGTAAAACAAGGGATTAAATGAGCCAATGCATGTGAAATTGTTTAGCACTATGCCTGCACACAGCGAATAATCAGTGAAGGTTGGGTGAGTCTGATTCACCAGGGGAAAGGAGGATGTTTGGGGAATATTTTAAAGGTAATAAGAAAGAGAGCAATCATGTCTTTGCCGAGAATGATCTTTATAGAGAATTTACTGGGGCTGGCCCACATTTTTCTTTAAAGTTTTTAGAACAATTTAATGACTTATATTTTCATTTTTGCAAAAACAGTTTAAAATTATCAAGGTCTCTAATGTAGGCTTATGGCCTCATTTAATGTGGTAAACATTTGGCCTTGACAGTAGTGGCATAAACAGAACCCTGATTCAGGAATTTGGGTTTTTTGTTTGTTCTTGTTTTATTTTTTCCTGCTAGATATATTAGCAAATGTTTGGTTATTGGCCAGCGCAATAAAGAAATGAGGTATAATGTGCCACTCCATGTATAATAAAAGATATAAAATTTGTCCTACGTGTCCTCAACCTACCACTCATTTTTATGAGATATTGTCTACTCTATTGTCTTCTTATTGTTCAGTCTTGCCAGCTTCCCAAAGCACTAATTTGTGTACAAGGTAACCTTAAGTGTGTTTGTTCAACCCATTTGCAATGTGAAAACACATTCTGATTTATGTCTTATAGTCACTTGAGAGAAGGATTTTTTAAATGATAATTAAACGCTGGGCTGTTTCAGGGACTGTGACATGGTCCTTTTTCAAATATGTCTGATCTGAGAATTTCAGCAGAAGTCATAAAAAATGAGAAATAGAACACTTGATAAATGCTGTGTTGATGTTAAATAAAAGCAAGCAAACTGTGACCTGAGTATGTTGATCTCTAGGGAGCCTCCTTTAGAGCTTTTTGCAGTGTTGTTTTGGGTTTTTTTTCTGGGATTTCCAGCCCCCCCCCAGTCACATTGGCAGAGGCTGGATTACAACTGAGAATGTAGAGATTAATGGCCTATTGTGACTAATCCACTAAACCCCTACTCCTGTTCCTCTTAAATTGATTGAATTTAGAGAGGCTGAAGATACACCCACACCAGCTATTCTGATATTAGAGCCCAATGATTGAATGGGTTCGGCTTTAAATACACTGAACTGAGAATTGTGAAGCCTTCATGGAATATTGTCATTTACAATAGGGTTTTTTTTTTATATTAGTTGTTTATTAGATCTCATGTGTTCTTTCATAATTTCTTTAAAAAAAACTTCTCACATGATGGCAATTTAAAACAAGATTCATAAAGTCCAATTTAAAATTTAGAGGAGAGAGATCACTTGTAATCACACAACCTTATTATATCTATTATTAATTTTCTGGCTTGGTTATTTATAGGTTTAACATATATAAATACTTTTCACTTATTTTAAATTATTCGCATTATTTTCTTCTGGCCAAAAATCTATGTAAGATAAATATATAGTTTGTGTGCATTAAAGTAAGGTCCACCTAATATGTAGGCAAAACACTGTAAAAATAATCATACACTTAAATACATGTGGAATTTGTGAAAGTCATGCTTTTATGGTAAAGCAATGAACTCAAATTGGATAAAATTCGAACAAAATTAAATTTATACATCTGTCAGTACTAATCCAGTGCTCTTAAAAATAATTAGTTGGAAGATAAAATGATGAAAATGTAATCATAATATTTGCTTTTTAGGAATTATTGATATTTATTTGAAAGGCGGAGAGACACATAGAAAGAAATCTTCCAGCTGCTGGTTCACTTCTCAGATGCCCACAATAGCTGGGGCTGGACTAGGCCAACGCCCAGATCCTGGAACCCAGTCCAGGTCTCCCAGATGAGTGGCAAAGACGGAAATGCGTGCGCCGCCGTCTGCTGCTTCGCAGGATCCACATCAGCAGGAAGCTGGAACTGGAAGCAGAGCTGGGACTCAGACCCAGGCATCCAGACATGGGGCGTGGCATTCCGAGCAGCATCCTCACCCCCGCACCAGCCACCCCAATCGTGGGCGATTTGGAGTAGCAGAAACACTGGGAAGACAATTTGAATTTGAGATTTTAAAGAGCATTTTACTTAATGATTAAAACATGAAAGTATGTTTAAATGCACTGAGATGCCATATATATTGCACTGAAAGTGAGTGAGAGCTAGGTTTAAACCCACATTCTGCCTAACACAAGCTGGTTGATTTTATTAATTAATTAATTTTTTTAATCTTTCTTATTTTTTTAAATTTTATTTAATGAATATAATTTCCAAAGTACAGTTTATGAATTACAACGGCTCCCCCCCAATAACTTCCCTCCCAGCCCCGCTCTCTCTCCCCTTCCATTCACATCAAGATTCATTTTCAATTCTCCTTATATACAGAAGATCAGTTTAGTATATATTAAGTAAAGATTTCAACAGTTTGCACCCACACAGAAACACAAAGGGAAAAATACTGTTTGAGTACTAGTTATAGCATTAAATCACAATGTACAGCACATTAAGAACAGAGATCCTACATGAGGAGTAAGTGCGCAGTGACTCCTGTTGTTGACTTAACAAATTGACACTCTTGTTTATGGCATCAGTAATCTCCCTAGGCTCTTGTCATGAGTTGCCAAGGCTATGGGAAGCCTTTTGAGTTCGCCAACTCTGATCATATTTGGACAAGGTCATAATCAAAGTGGAAGTTCTCTCCTCCCTTCAGAGAAAGGTACCTCCTTCTTTGATGACCCGTTCTTTCCACTGGGATCAAACTCGCGGAGATCTTTCATTTAGGTTTTTTTTTTTTTTCCCCAGAGTATCTTGGCTTTCCATGCCTGAAATACTCTCCTGGGCTTTTCAGCCAGATCTTAATGCCTTTAGGGCTGATTCTGAGGCCAGAGTGCTGTTTAGGACATCCGCCATTCTATGAGTCTGCTGTTTATCCCACTTCCCATGTTGGATCATTCTCTCCCTTTTTTATTCTATCAGTTAGTATTAGCAGACATTAGTCTTGTTTATGTGATCCCTTTGACTCTTAGTCCTATCATTATGATCAATTGTGAACAGAAATTGATCACTGGGACTAGTGAGATGGCATTGGTACATGCCACCTTGATGGGATTGAATTGGAATCCCCTGGCACGTTTCTAACTCTACCATTTGGGGCAAGTCAGCTTGAGCATGTCCCAAATTGTACATCTCCTCCCTCTCTTATTCCCACTCTTATATTTAACAGGGATCACTTTTCAGTTAAGTTTCAACACTTAAGAATAATTGTGTATTAATTACAGAATTCAACCAATAGTATTAAGTAGAACAAACAGAAAAAAATACTAAAAGGATAAAGTATTAAGTTGTTAATTTATTTTGCTTTTCAATTTTCTAATCTGTAAAATACATATAAAAATAAGCTACTTTGATGATTTTTTGTGAGTGTTAAGCAATAGGAAACTAAAGCACTGCATATGTTATTCTCAGGCAGTTATCACTTTGATAAATATGACTTTCCAATAGCATCACGTGAATGGGTACCAAGCAGCCGGCCACTGCTTCATTGCATAGAGGGATTCCTTGAGTTCCCTACTTTGTAGAGAGCATTGTACTAGAAGGCCAGATGCCTTCAGTGTCCCACTGACTGTAAGGAAGAATTCAGTGTTGAAATCAATGTTTAAGTTTTCCAGGATACACCATTAACTGACATTTCCATTTTTTCTACAATTTTTCTGTTTTGTGAAGACACCAGGCACCCACTTTTCCCTGTGACTTTGCTCATGCTGGGTTTTCCCACTTTTTATTTATTTATTTTTGATATTTCTGAATCACGCATGGGTGAGACTCTTGGTCAGCCAGGAGGCGCCTTCTCTGTTAAAGCTGTTGGGAACCCTCAGTCCAGCTAGTAGTGGTCACTTACTTCTCTATGGCCCACTGGTTCTGTCTCCAGTGCCCCTCATCCACTGACCTGTCTTCCTTTATCAGATAAAATAAATCCTGCTGGAGACTCACCCAGTCTGTGTGTGTACCTCATCCCCACTTCAGTGCAACACATGACTGGTTGGGATATACTCCCACCACCACCTGCAGTGATGCCTTTTATCACATCCTCTCACGTAGTCCCTGCTGATTTAGGTTGTATGTCCTCTTCCTTGACCAACCTACTTCCTTCCACAAACACTATAGCATAGCAAACTATAGAAATGATCCCTGAAAGTATAGTCCTTGAATCCTATAGCTTAAACCAGTGCTCCACAAATAGTAGCTGAAGGCTGCCCATTTCCTGATGTTGTGAATAAAGTTTTATTGAACACAGTCATGCTCACTCACTGATATCTAGTCCAGGGCTGCTGTCACTCCACAGTAACAGAGCTGAGCAGTTGTGATGGGAATCCTATTGCCTACAAAGGCTAAAGCATCTGCTCTCTGGTCCTTTCCCTCAAAAAAAGTGTGGCCCCTTGATGCACACAGTTAGTTAAAAGGCTTCACACAGGTGGAAGGATAAACTGGTTCATCCATAACTGCATCATCCGTTGTCTTTAATAAAGGGCTAGTTAAACTTTGAATAGAGTATTCAGAAATATCTCTACTTTCGTGGGTACCTTGGTAGGTTTTACCACCCCAACCTGATTCCTCAAAGCACCTACCACTGTCAGAACTGAAAAGAAACCTCAGTTTGTGATGGCCCCCATGCTGTGAGGGGAGGTTGGCATGGCTCTGGTCCTGTCCAGGCAGATGTTCTGGTGGGAAACCCCTCCCCCCTCAAGGATGGCCCATGCAAAGGATGGCAGTTTGGCAGAGAAGGGGCAAGCTCTCAGAGTGCTGTGTTGCTGCGCCAACTCTTCAAAAAAACAATTGACGCTCTTAATTTGGGAAGGAAGATCAGACCATCTTCCGAAATGAGAGCATCACCTGGAGAATAAGCAATTTTAGGAATGACAACCTGAGAAACCAAACCTTTCCCCCTGATGGTTATGACAGGCCAGCCTCATAACCCTGGCTGTGACCTGGTTCTGTTCTTGGACAGAGCATTTTCTCCCATAGCACAAGCTGGATGAGATTTATATGGCTTGGGGAAACGATTGTCGTCCTGCCTGGGCAGAGGGGCAAATTGAAGTCAAGAGGCAAGGGCTTAGGCTGGCCTCCAAGGGAGTGGGTTCTGGCAAGGACCCCATAGGCCTCCCAGCCCACATGGTGTTTGTGCTGAGAAGCCCTAAGGCAGATTCTGTAATGCCACTTGACCAAAGATCTTTGCAGCTCTAGACCAGGGGCTGGCAAACCATGGCCCATGTATCAAAGCCAGCCCACTGCCTGTTTTGTAAGGCCCAGGAGCTAAAAATGGCTTTTGCATTACCAAATGGTTGGGGGGGGATTAAAAATAATATTTAATTACACAGGAAAATGATAGGAAATAATATTTGGGTACCTAGAGTTTTATTGCAATGGTCACACCCAAGTATTTATGCATTAGCCATGACTACAGCTGAATAGTTGTAACACAACTCACAGCCAGCAAAGCCTGAATTGTCTACCCCTTGGTTCTTCCCAGAAAAAAAGGCTGGCTAACCTATGTTCTAGAGTATGCAATATATTAATTAAAATCCAAGGTATTGAAGTCTAATATGTGTAAACTAAAATGCACTCATTTAAAGTCTACTGTTTGATGATGAGTTTTGGAGACAGAATACACTTCTGTAACCACCACCACACTTAAGGTATAAAACATCTCCATCACTCCCCAATTTCCCTGTGTTTCTTTGCAATCGCTGTGTTTCTGCTCCTTGAACTCAGGCAAGCACAGTTCTGATCTCTGTCAGCAGTAACAGCTTTTAAACGATGCTTTGCAGAGCCTTTCAGATCACTAGAGACTACATTGCAGAAAGGTGAGGGGCGTGTGAAAGCATGAAGTTGATTTTACCCTTTCATTTGATAATTCTTTAATTCATTCCAAATACGCACTCCAAACAGCCACTTAACTGTGCATGATTTTAGAAACTAGCAGGCCCCATGTAAAGGGCTATCCGCTCATTATCTCATTTAATCCTTTAACCCTATGAGGGGGTGCTTATCCATCTCCCATTTTCCGGAGAGGAGACAGAGGCACTCTGGTTCACTTAATGAAGGCACACGCATACTGAGATGTAAGCTTCAGGACCGACCTCCAAGCTGTCTGAATCCAGAGTCTGAGCATTGCCTCTATGCCATACCCTTCTTTCATCTTCAGTACAAGTCTCCTTAATATCATAAACTTTATTTTGTTTAGAATAGGGAAGCTCTTCTAGAGAACTTAAATAACTGGTCCAAGTCACCCAGCTACTCAGTGCCAGAGTCAGCATTTGAACCACACTCTCTAAACCGCAAGCAGAACATGCAGAATAGAAAGAGATGAAAAAGCCACTGTTTTTGAAAAATCACCCTGTCTCACAAGTGCATAAGCTAAAAGCCAAGTATGAGTGAGTTCTAAATAATGCAGAGGTGAGTGTGGCAGGGGGTGCATAGCAGGCTTTTGCCAGATGTACTTTTACTTTCTAAATGGATAGTCCAAGACCATTTAATTTAATATAAACAACTAATGGTTGTAAAGTGCTTTGAAAAACACTGAGGGATGCAACCAGGCTGACTAGCACTAGTAATCAAAATCTCTCTTCCTAGCCTTCACAAGCAGCATTTTGACCTGCGTTGGTTTGCTTACATTGAGAAGAGGTTGAAAAATCAGCCTCAGAAGAGAACCCTGTAGGGTATTCACTTCCTCTCCTCGCCTTCCACCTGTCATTAAAAATGGTAGCGCAATTTACCAACCCCTAGTTTGAATGATTGTGTTTTTTCTTCAGAACCTTTCTACTAAACATTTGGCACTTAACTTAAAAACAAAATATTGTTTGCTGTTTCAGTTTTCCAGGAGCTTTCCATCAGCCTCCCTGTAAATCCTTCTTACTACCTAGGAGAGCAGATAGTGTCCTTTGGAGCCCTTGGTTGTTAGTAGAAGAACTTCTTCAAGGCTGGTGTAAGCAGAAAAGAAATTCATTAAAGCATTTGAGGTGCTCACGGAATCTAAGATTTGGAACTGGAGGTTATATTTACAAGAGTATGCTCCTGTGTTGCTCTGGGAAAGACACCTACTCCTGTGGTTGCTGGACAGAGAGAGACAGTTTCCATCACTGATGTGGACTGGGCACATAGCACCCCTGTTGTCCACAAATCTGGACAATTCTGCCACCCACCTCACCAGAAAGTGGATCCCCTGTCAGACCAGCTTCCTTATGCTGTTTACTTCCGATCTAAAGTCTTAGGCATCTGGCCAAGTTCAGTGAGATGCTTGTGATCTATCCAAAGTAAAGTCCAGGATTCTACCTGGAGGAGGTTGCACACAAAAGACAGGAAAACACACTAAGCAGAGAGTGAGCTGAACAATGTCCTCCCCAAAATGTCCATGTCCTAAACCCAGGAACCCACATAGGTTAGCCTAATAATGGTAAACGGGACTTTGCAGGTGTGATTGAGTTAAGGTTCTTGACATGGGGAGATTATCCTGGTGGATTCAATGTGATCACAAGGACCGTCATGAGAGGGAAGTGGAAGAAATTTAGAGTCAGAAAAAGAAGATGTAACAACAGAGTTGGGTTATGACTGATGCTCTTTGGAGATGGAAAAAGAGTCGTGAGCAGAGCAAGCAAGAGATCTCTAGTAAATGGGAAAATCAAGGAAATGGGTTTGCCCTGGAGCTTTCTGGAAGGAACCAAAGTCTGCTGGCATCATGATATTAGCCTCTAAGACTCATTTCAGACTTCTGAGCTCCTGAATTGTAAGATGATAAATTACTGTTGTTATAGCAGCAACAGGGAACCAATACATGTTAGAACAGGCATTAAAAATGTGGCGGGAAGTCAGAAAGAACAACCAGTGTCTACACAGCAGCGGCCTGGTTCATAGGCCTGGCTTTCCACCCAAGGAGAGCATCCTATGAGTTCTATAGCTAGGCTAGTTGAGTGGGATTGCGTGTGACTGCTCAGTTTGTTCATCTACTTTATTCATCCCATGATGTATTCAACAAATGGAGTTGAGGCCAGGCATTCTAAGAGGTGTTATAGTTACATAGGGAACTAAGACAGCAAGACTTAAAGCTAAGCATCAAGAAGTTCATAGTCACCAGATTTAGACTGAATGATTTTCGGTTACCTCTGCCTATCAAATCCTGCCAAAAATTCACACCACAATTGTTGTGAAGAATTGGGGTTAGGATGTCCAGAAGATTTCACAAGACCCTAAAATTCATGTATAAAGGCATTTTACTGGAAGGAATATTCTTAAAATTTCATAATAATAGTCAACATTTATTGTTTCCTGTGTGTTTAAGATAATACTGTATTTTATTTTATGTGCTTTATTTCATTTAATTATCTTCCCAAGCACAGGAGTTATGGACAGTCATTATCCCCACGTGTAGAGATGAAGAAGCTGAGGGTTAGGAAGTCTGATCAGATTCATACTGCCAGGTGATAAGGCTAGAAACTGAACAACAAGTCATCTGACCCATGGTTCAGACACTTTGCCATCCTGCATGCCTGTGTTGTAAACCCGGCCTAGAGGATTAGGGATTCAAGTGTATAAGGAAAACATCCCCATGTAAGTGGACCTCAGACTTCAGTAGATAAATGAGCTGTGAAACTATAGATGCAGAGTTATATAGCTTTCCACAGTGATTTGCTTTAAAGGGAAGCCCATCATTGGATAATTTCCAATCACATGGTAAAAGATCATATCATTTGACAACTGTGGTAGAGGCAACCCCTATGTTGGTTTCACTAATATAGGAACAAGATCTCGGATTTTTTTTCACTTTAGAACAGTATTTCACAGGAAACATAGGTGACTCACACTCTTTCCCTTTCTCCTTCGTTTCATCTGTAACTGCGTGAATGCTTTGGTCAACAGTGCTGTTTACATCCCTTCTTGCAGTTTCTTGCCAGAAACTATCAGGGTCAGAGAGGGAAACAGAGGTGGCCATCCAGAACTCTGTTCTAGGCTGGGTGTCTTCCCTCTGTAACTGCTCAATAAGCATTCACTCAGAAAATGCTGAGACTTGCTAGACTGTGGTTGTCATGGACACAAATTGAGTAGTTAGGGTTTGGATGATTCGCTGACCACCAAGCTAGGGGTTACATCTTGCACAAAAAGTGCCCAAGTGCTCTGCTCCTTGGGTTCTCATTGCTGCTCTTTGCTGAGTTATAGCTCAGCAGTCCTGTTGACAGATGGTGTAAGCTGCTCATTAAATCAGAATCCTCCCGACTCCCAGGGCCCCAGGCATGTCGGGAGACAGACTTGGTGATGTTTTCTGATGGTGAATGGTCTGCAGCTCTGGAGCCTGAAGATAAATATTCTACTTCATTGTGCATCCACTAACTTAAGCTTTGCTGGGTCTGCTCCCTTCGTTTTGACAGGGCACATTTAGAAAAGTGAAGTGAAGTGCTTTTAGGCACCCAGCTCCTCCATCCATCACGTTCTCCTGTCCTAGGCCAGCTTTGCCGTGTTCTCTGAAACTTGTCTTCGTGTGGTGTTGTATACAAGTATTAGTGACATATAGTATCATGAACCAACAAGAGCTTGTTCTAGGTCAGAGTTCAGGGCTTAACTTTGCTTTTGCGACAGAATTTTTTAAGCCTCATTTCTCTGGAGAGCTTGTTAGGGGAAAAGACAACAGCCTGTGCAAAGAGGTGGCCATAGAAGGCCAGTGTGGCTGCAGCACAGACAATAAGCATAATTATAGAATGACCATGTTACCCATTTGCACGTTTATCCAGACAGCAGTAGAAAGCCATAAGACCTTAGGCTGGGGATTTCATGGGGTCACATTTGCATTTTAAGAGGACCCCTCTGGCTACAGAGTTGGAGAATTGACAAGAGTGAGGAGGAAAGCAGGAGAAGGTGACCTTGGAGGAAGCAGTCCACAGGCTCTAGAGGAGGTCTGGGTTGGTGATAAGGGAGTTTGATGAAGATGGTGGTGTAAATGGAGAGCAATGGACAGAATGAGTAACCGGTGAGGGGCGTGTGTCAGCAGAGCCTGGTGAATTGCATATGGTGGAGGTAGAAAAGAATGTTGAGTGAGAACAAGATTGAAGGCTCTGGCTCATTGAACTAGGTGTGTGATAGTGACATTCCCAGAGCAAGAGCACAATGCAAAAGGGAACCATCATGTGTAGCACAGACTCTGTATTGAGTCACTCAGAGAATCACAAGATACCTTGGAGGGGAGAGGGAGATGAAGAGTTGGTGCAGGAGACAGAAAAACAAAAACAAAAAGAGAAGACAGTTGTCTCTCCCAGAGAGTATAGCAGGACATAAGAATAAACAACCCTATTATTACTACTGTTCTTAACTAATATTGGCAACACTTCCGTTACGAGTTGTAATTGATTACATAGTATATGTCTGAACTTTACAACAACTTTGAATTCTTTTTTTGTTAAGATCATTTTATTTTATTTGAAAGGCAGAGTTAGAGGGGGGTAGGGGAAGAGACAAAGAAAAAGATCTTCTGTCCTCTGGTTCACTCCACAAATGGCTGCAATGGTCCAGGCTGGGCCAGGTCAAAGGCAGGAGCCAGGAGCTTCATCCAGGTCTCCTATGTGGGTGCAGGGGCCCAAGCACTTGGGCCACCTCCCGATGCTTTCCCAGGCGTGTTAGCAGGGAGCTGGATCAGTAGTGGAGCAGATGGGACAGCAGCATTGCAGGTGATGTCCACATCAGCACCAGCTTTCCATTCTTAGACTCACTGGAACAGATAGCATTTATCATCCGTATAGAGCGGAACAGACTGAGGCTCAGAGATAAAGAATTTACCTGAAGTTAGAAGGCTAGCAAGGGAACAAGCAAGGATTCAAACTCAAGTTTTTCTGATTCTAATGATTATAGTCCTAACTCAGGGAGAAATGTCACCCTCAAAAGAACAAATAAACAGGTGCAGGCTTAGAATGCTGTGAATCTGATGAGAGGTCATTTTAAAAATAGTTACCGGAGAAGTTGATGTCTGCTGGTTTTGAATGTGGGTATGTGCCAAGTCTCTGAGTGCAAGCACCGTAGTTTGAAGTAGGGAGCAAATAAATGTGATTAATAACACATTGAGTAAACAGGATACTGGGGGATGGCATAGGAGATAGCTCTTTGAAACATTCTGCTTTGCATCCTTTAACTATGCTACTTGACCAGTGAGATGAAGCTCAAACATTTAGCTTGGCCCACATGACCTGTGGGACACGGTAAGGAGCCTTTATAATCCCACCTCCTGCCTCCTCTCTGGGTACCCACCCTAAGCTTCATCAGAAAGGTTCTTCCCTCCCTCCTCTTCTTCCCCACATCCTTCCTTTCCTGTCTTCTGTCCCTTCTACTTCCTTCTCCTCCTCCCACTCTCCCTTCATTTTTTCTTTACCTTATTTATTCTTCACTGTTTGTTCAATGGTCACATTATAAATATTGCCAGCAGATTACGAGCACCTACAAATTGAGTACCTCCTATTTATCTGGACCTACTTTAAGTCTTGGGGCTATGAAGATGAACATCATGAAGGAAATGTGGTGGCTATTATACAAATAGTTTGTAATGTATTGCATTATATTTTTAAATATACTGTTATAAAGGTTGGGTCTGATGAAAACACACACCAAGAAAGGGTGTGGCTTTGTTTAAATTAGCAGACCTTTAAGCTTGTTAAGAACAAGTAGGAATTTTTCAAAAGCTTAGAGGAGTTGGAATTTCTGGCAGAGGAAATAAAACACAGCTAAAAAAGCAGCAAGTTCTTGGAGAATGGAAAATAGTGTTCCACAAATATCGACTTGAGCAGTTTCTGATATGTGACAGTTTTTTCTCTCGTTACCACCTTTCACTTTTCTCTTCCAAAATCCCAAAGCCTCTCCTTCCGCCACTGTTTCCTTTTTTTCTGCTTCCCTTCACCTCTTTGCTGATTCTCTGGATTAAACTCTTCATCGCAGGTCTCTGACAGTTTTCCCCCTGCTTTGCTAACCACTTTAAAGGATAGACTTTTAAAAGGCTTCTGTGAATCTCCTGCTATGTTATGGCTCTCGTGCTGTGTGAATCCACATTCCCTGCCCAGAGCACAGGTGCCCCGCTGCTGGGACCCTGGCGGTCGGAGGCTTGCCTCAGAGGTTTGCACCATGGGCTCTGCTGAATGACAGCTTGGCTTCCACTCCCCAGGATGAGTCACCCGCTGGGTGCCTGCCTTCAGCAAAGGCCACAGCACCAGATTGCCTGTTCACACTCACCTATGGGGTGAGGCCTGGACAGGACAGGGAGGCAGCTGTAGGCAACACAGATCAGGGCCAGCCCAACTCCAGCTTTTCCTTACCTTCAGTGTCACGTGATTTTTACCGGCCTACTCAGCTTGCCGTGGGCTGTGTGGTTCGCTGGGTCGCTCTTGAGCAGAGACAGGACTGCTTTAAGTCCTCCCCCCACCCCAAAACTAGGTACTGGGCTTTGCTCCAAGATATCCTTGCTGTTCTCTACTGTGGCCCTGTCCCTCAGCTGAGATGTGGAATTTCCCCATGTCTAGGACCAGTGGTACGTACGAGGGACCTCTCTCCCTGTGCCTACTGCACACATTTGTGTTTTGGAAACCTATACAGGAGCCTTGGAATCTCTAGGCTTAGGACCCAATGTCCTCCCTAACTATGCTTCTGCCCCCCATGGGCTAATGTCACTGAAACCTACCGGACTCAGATTACCAGAATCTGGGGAAAGGATACTGAATTGTCAGTTCTCACATGCCTTCATTTCCCATTGCTGTGCCACACATTTAAGTGAGGAACCCAGATATCAGATATTCTTATAATTCTAATTATCATGAATAATATAGTGGCTAAAGCATGCGATGCACCTGCTGTGCCCATCACTCTGCTAAGCTCTTTAGAAGAACTGGCTTGCATGGTCTCACCATGGTCTGTGGCCCTGCAGTTCACCTCAGGCCACTTCCTCCCAGGCCTATTTTCTTACCACTGTGTGTCTTACTGTTGGCCTCATCTGCATCCAGCCCTCTTGTTGTTAAGCTCACAGTCTTGCCAGACAGACCAGCCTTCTGACAGCCTTGTCCTGAGTCTGCTTTTCCAAAGCTTCCATAGTTCTTGTTGGCAAATCATTTAAAGCCAGTTTTTCAATGGGTAAATACAAATTCTACCTATTTATTATGTGTAATATATTTTGATATATGGATGCATTGTGGAAGGACTGAATCAAGGTAATTGACAAGTGCATTGCATCACATATTTGTCATTTTTATAAGATCTTTCAGTAATTTTCTTACATTGCTTTTCATTGCAGCCACCACAAGGCAGAAGATGCTAATTCCTCCCATCTAACTAAAATGTTGTCTTTGTCCAACAGGTCTCTAAGGCCCCACTTCTAGGCTCTGTTCACCCCCATTCTACTCTCTGCATCCAAGGTTCATCTTTAGGTCCCATATCTATGTTGGATCATGCAGTATTTGTCTCCCTGTACCAGATTTATTCCAGTTAGCCTCCTCCAAATGTATCCATGCTATTGCCAATGACAGAATGTTAAGACCAGAAAGTATTCCGTTGTATGTCACACTTTCTTCCTCTGTTTATCTATTGATAGACACTGAGGCTGTGCCTATATCTTGGCCACTGTGAACAAAGCTACAATGAGCATAGGAGTACAGATGCCTGTGTGACCTACTGATTCCATATCCTTTATATATATTCCCAGTAGTGACGTTGCTGAATTATGTGGTAACTCTATTTTTAACCTTTTGAGGAACAGCCGTACTATTTCCCATAAGGGCTGTACCAATGTACAACCTCACCAGTAGTACTTTTGTTCGCATCCTCACCAATACTTGCTGTCTTTTGTCTTTTTGACATGTTAACAGGTGTATGGTTACAGTTTTAAATTGTCTTTTTCCTGATGATTAGTGATGTTTGTCATTTTTCATATACTTGTTAGTCCTCTGTATGTTTTCTTTTGAAGAGTATCTACTTATATCTGCCCTCTTTTTTTTTTTTGGACAGGCAGAGTTAGACAGTGAGAGAGAGAGACAGAGAGAAAGGTCTTCTTCCTTTTCCATTGGTTCACCCCCCAAGTGGCCGCTACGGCCGGCACATTGTGGCCGGTGCGCTGCGCTGATCTGAAGCCAGGAGCCAGGTGCTCCCTCCTGGTCTCCCATGTGGGTGCAGGGCCCAAGGACCTGGGCCATCCTCCACTGCACTCCTGGGCCACAGCAGAGAGCTGGACTGGAAGAGGAGCAACCGGGACAGAACCGGCACCCCAACTGGAACTATAACCCGGTGTGCCAGCGCTGCAGGCGGAGGATGAGCCTATTGAGCTGTGGCGCTGGCCCTGCCCATTTTTAATTAGAATTTTTTTTCTATTAAGCTACTTGAGTTCCATGTATTTTATTATCCTCTCTCTTATCAATTATAAGGTTTCCAAATATTTTCTCCTGTTTCATGGGTTGTTGCTGTATTGAATGTTTTTGTTGTGCATAACTGTGGGTAAATCTTGTAACATTCTGGCTCCTTCCTCTTTGCTTAGGTCCACACTAAATAATTGGACCTGAAACTTAAGTCTTATGTTTGCAGAGTGAATGTAAGGATGGCGAAAGGATCCCTAATATCACATTGTGTATCAGGCAGCTAACAAGTGTTAGTTGTGTAATATTTTTGTACGTGGTTGTTTTCAGTATCATAAAGTGATCACATGGAAGAAGAGATCTCAGTGGTAAAGATCACAGACTTCAAACCAGAGTGCTCAGATACGAATATCTGCCTCACCACATAGTATCTGTGTGATCTTGAGCAAATTACTTCTCTGTGCCTCAGTTTTCTCAACTGCAAAATGGGATAATAAGAACATCTACCTCATAGAGTTCTTGTGACTATTAAATGAATTAATGTAAAGCATTGTGTATATAGCAAATTAAATAAATGTTTGTAATGACATTATTGATAATAATGATGATGATTAAGGAGAATATTGCCTATCTCAAGAAGCTTTTATCCCAATAATAGAGACAATAAATCACATAAAACAAAATGAGACTATATGAAAATGCTAGTTTACAAGATGAATATCAAAAGCTTAATTAGGTTCCCAATAGTTGTTAGGGACCATTAGGAAGGCAAAAGGATCATGACCTTGAAGATGATCAGGTTGGAGAAAGAGCAGAAAGGAGGGGCTTACTCTTCTTGACATGAGTGCTACTTCCTTTAATAAACCATCAGTAGTCTTTGTAACAGTGTTTGTTGTATGTTAGACAAATCTCCATCCAAAAAAACAGGGGCCCAGGATTGTGGATCCAAGGTGAAATCTTGGGGGCTTACATTAGCCATAGGTAGAGTGCTTCACCCTTGGGAAACAGAGTATGGATTGAAAAGTGATGCAAAAGATGGTGTCCAGAGATGTAGCTGCTTATGGAAGTCAGATGGTCCAATTAGGTATACACTCAGCAGCTGAGTTGAAAGAAGATTAAAGGCATGCTCCAAAGACTGGAAACTGGTGTTAAATGCCTGAAGACGAAGGCTTAGAATGAACGAGAATAAACGGAGCATAAACATGGTATGCAGCAAGCTTTGAAGGACTTCAGTTGGTGAATTAAGGCAAATAAATTCTAATTAAGGTATCAGATAAGTTAACACATTAATGCATCAGATCGTTCATTGTGAGAGTCTTTGGGGAATGGGCCATAAGGAAAATGGTTCCTAATGGTAGAGATGGAATTGGAAACCACCCCTGTCTGGAGGCACTGGTGTGCAAATTAGCTCAGGAAAGATGCTGCAATGGGTGACCCAGGAAAGCCATCTTCAGATTCGGTTGGGAACACTCAGTGATCTCAGATTACATGGAAGAAATTGCATGAGGTTTAATGGTATGGATCTCTGTCTTTCCAAATTTATTGAGTACCTCCTGTGTTTGAGGTACTACATATATATATATATATATATATATATATTGAAATGGCAGAGGAGAGGTGACTCAGCTATGCGTCTTTTAGTTGAGAGGCTAACAGAAGCTAACGGTCTAAGATATCAGATAAATCCTATTCACAAAGAACTAACACTGTGTAGAGGGCAGTGCCTGATGCAGGGGAAGGTACAGATAATGAGCCTTAGGAGGGTGGAGACAACAGTGATTCCTTGCAGTGGAGCCTGGCAGCTCACACACTCAGAATCACCCGGCCCAGTTCAGACTTCTGCTCTGCTGCTTGGTAGATGTTAAGACCCTGTGTGGATTCATGTATCTCTTTGATTGTAACTTATAAGATCAAAGAAGTAACTACCTAACAAAGTTATACTGATGATCAGCCGAGATGATCATGTGAAGTATGTGTCACTTAATAGATGGTACTTCCTGTTAATGCCAATGGACTATTTCATTAGCATCAAGGCGAAGATATCTGATATCAGAGATACAGGGGCAAACAGTGAAACAAAAAAATGATGAGGCAGGCTAAAGGAGGAATTAACTCTCATGATATGAAAAGAGGAAATTTTTGCCAACTGAGCCCCTTCCATCCTCTTGAGATTTACTTGCTGAATCAATGCTCATAACTTTCTGAGAGCTAGATGATACTAGCTCTTCCTACCTAGATCATTTCTACAGTAGCACAGATAGTCCCTTAATTGCAATGGTTCTTGTTGGTAAAAGTTGGTACTCTGTTATCAGAGAGCAGATCTGCAATGTCTGTTAAGCTTCATATGGAGAAAAGTAAATGAATGTCTTTGAGCCACCATTACACTGCTTAATGTGTATGGAAAAATATGCACACATGTGTGCTAGGAAGCATATACCACATGAAGGCACTGGAAATGCCCCAAATGTCTATCTACAAAGAATGTGGTGGATAAACTGTTGTGGATGTAATGTAATGCAACATTATGATACTGGAAAAACAATGGTGATGTCTCCAGGACATGTGTTATGAAACACACTTGCTAGAAAAAAATTTAATGTGCTATTTATATACAAATGCACATGTGTATATTTGTAATTAGGTATTAAAAAGTCTAGGAGGCCATACATCGAATTGATAACAGTAATTACTTATAAGAAGGGGAATAGGTAAGAGGAACTTGAGCATTTTTAGTACTGAGTTACCTTGAGCATATGTGCACTTCTTATTGCATAATTGCAAAGAAATCCATAAGTAAAATGAAGAGCCTATGCTCACCTCCATTTGCTTTATTCTCACTGTATACCTAGGTACCTCTCAAAATGGTGAATATGAAACTCTCTTTTACAAGTACAGTGTGGAAAAGTTATGACTTAACTTATTTCCATACACTAATCCTTTATAAAATTGTAATTAAAAAGGTGTTCTGCAATCGCAAAGAAATTTGCAAACACTTGCAAAATTAAAATTGGTGCCCAAGATTCAGGGGAATGATTTAATGTTCTCCCACACATTACTGGCATTCACATATGTCCCAAGTAAAAGTGAGCTACATAGAAACAAAAATAGCATTTCTATGAGATGGACAGTCCTGCTTAGCTTGTTTTCCAAAGTGGGCATGCAAATGCACATTTACAATTTACATTTAGACAGGAAAATTGCCATTATCTCAGTAGTGTAAGAAAAAAATCATAATCCTTGAAGTTGATGCTTTCCAGTGCACAGCAGTACTTGTGTGATTTTTCTGACTATGCATGAAACAGATTAGATCTGAAGTTATCAGTAAGACATTTGCTCATTTTGAAATACCTAAATGACTGATGTATTTTTATTTTAATCCATGTACTGACTTTTGGAGAGGGTAAATAGAGCATATTGCATCAAATTAAAATAATCATAATAAAAGCATGTTTTCAAACATGCCTTAATATCCCTTCATACCTGAGTTTCATAGCAACCTTCTAGTTATTTGGAGCAGATATTCTTAGCATCATTTTATGACATTAGGTTTCAGACTGATTAAGTATTTTTTTTCAAGATACCGTGGGCAAAATCATAGCAGGATTTTTTCTCTTAGCACTGATTGCTAGCATATATTGCATTGCATGTTTTTCATTTTTATTCTGGTCTGACTCCCTCAGTAGGATACAGGGATTCCTTCAACTAGGATTTCCTGTTCTGTTCATTGCCTAATATAATACCTAGCAAATAGGTAGAAGTATTCCTTAAGGGGGCCAGTGCTGTGGCATAGAAGGTTAAGCCTCCACCTGCAGTGCCAGCATCCCATATAGGCACCAGTTCAAGTACTGGCTACTCCACTTGCAATCCACCTCCCTGCTAATGCACCTGGAAAAGCAGCAGAAAATGGCCCAAGTACTTGGGCCCCTGCACCCATGAGGAAGACTCAGAAGAAGCTTCTGGATACTGGCTTCAGCCTGGTCCAGCCCCAGCTGTTGCAACCATTTGGGGAGTGAACCAGTGGATGAAAGATGTCTCTCTCTTTCTCTCTCTGCCTTTCAAATAATAAATTAATAAATCTTAAAAAAGAAAGTATTCCCTAGATAGCTGTTGAATGAGTAAATGAATGAATGGGAACTGAGCCTGAGTTAGCCCCTGCCTTCATGCTTCTTCTATGACATCAGTGACCCCAAACCCTTAGATAGTGGTGATTGCAAAGATGGAGATGGATTTCTAAATCGGGGAAAATCTGATCATGGGATATCTTCTGGGACAGACAGGGAATGCATCAAAGAAGAAAAAGTCAAAGTAGATATGGGAATGTCAGTCACTAAGTATTACCAGTCAGGTGAAGAAGTACCATCATGGGAGAGACATTCCAGCATCAGGGACGATGGGTACCAACCCTCACTCGGGGGTCCTCTCAAGGAGAGCAGTGCCTCACCTGAGATCTCCTGGAAGACAGTTGGGATTTTTCTAGCAGAGTAGATGAGGGAGCTGTGTATAAAAACTAAGAGGAGAGAGAAATCACAATGTGTATGTGAGAATTGAAAGTTGTGTGGGTAGAGAGCAGTGTGAGAGAGTGTGATGGGTATGGGAAAGAAGACTGAAGATGTAAGAAAGAACCAGATTGTGAAGGGTCTTGACAGCCATGCAGAAGGATCTGGACTTTATCCTGAGAGCTACAGGAAGCTACTGAAGAAACAGTGTGTAGGCAGAGTGGAGCATGCTTCACTCAGTAAGAAAGTGTCACGAGTCACAGTGAAGCAGGCGGTCGAAGGATGGGTAGGATTTTGCCAGGTGAAGGAGTGGGAAGGGCATTGTGAAGGCTTAGTGGCAGGAAGATGGAGGGCCGGAGATGCAGCCAGGTCAGCATGGGTGAGGCACTGTGTGAATAATTGGGATGGGCAAAGAAGCTAGGAAGTCAGGCAAGCAAAATTCTCAGTGTCTTATATGCAGTTGTGTCCCCTACCCCCAGATATACTCCCAAGCTCCCCCAGTAAGTGCTGGAAACCATGGATAGCAGTGAATCCTACATGTACTATGCTTCTCCTTATACATACACACCTAAGATAAACTTTCACCATTTCACTTCAAGGAAATACTCTGCAGCTTCTCTTGTGCATATCCACATTTTTTCATCACAACTCTTGTGCTTTGGGGGCCATTGTTAGGTAAAATAATGGTTATTTGGAGACAAATACTGTGATACTACAGTGAAGTCAGTCTTATAACTGAGTTGGCTACTAAGTAATTAAAGGGCTGCTAGCATACATGGTATGAATATGCTGGACAGGGGGACAATTCATGCCCTCGTGGGCCAGAGCAGGAGGGGGTAAGATTTCATCATGCTACTCAGAACAGCATGGAATTTAAAATGTATGAATTGTTTACTTCTGGAATTTTCCATTTCATGTTTTCAGAGCACAGTTGACCGCAGGTAACTGAAACTGTGGGAAGCAAAACCATGTTCTGTACATGTACAAAATATATGGGATTCTTCAATATCCAATAAGGAATAATTCTCCAATAAGGAATCATCTTATATAACAATCCCTTTCTTATTTTAGGCCTTAAGCAACCACATGGTTTATCCCATACAGAGGTCCTTGGTTACAAAAGAGAATTCTGTACACACAAGAAAGTAGTGGAAAAATGTTCACTTTCAGAAAATAACATTTGGTTCTTAATCCAAGATCTACAACTGGCTGAGCTCTGGGGCTAACATATTTACCAGTTCTCAATACGTAGAATGGGACCAACGGTCACTCTTGGTTTGCCTGCTTTCTAGGATTGTTGTGAGAAGCAGCTAAAAATGTATGTGAGAAATTAATCATGCTGAAACAAAATTGTTTGCACGATGTTGGGTGAAAGAGAAAAGGATTAAGTGAAGGATTAGAAAGGCACTGTGGCTCAACAGGCTAATCCTCCGCCTTGCGGCGCCGGCACACCGGGTTCTAGTCCCTGTTGGGGCACCAGATTCTGTCCCGGTTGCACCTCTTCCAGGCCAGCTCTCTGCTGTGGCCAGGGAGTGCAGTGGAGGATGGCCCAAGTCCTTGGGCCCTGCACCCCATGGGAGACCAGGAGAAGCACCTGGTTCCTGCCTTTGGATCAGCGCGGTGCGCCGGCCGCAGTGCGCCGGGCGCAGCGGCCATTGGAGGGTGAACCAACGGCAAAGGAAGACCTTTCTCTCTGTCTCTCTCTCTCTCACTGTCCACTCTGCCTGTCAAAAAATAAAAAAAAAAAATGGTAAACTAGGGTATTGCCCACAGTATCTGTTAACAATTGTTCTGGACAAGATGCCTTTTTGAATTTTAAAGATTTGTTTACTTGAAAGGCAGAAAGAGAGAGAGAGAGAGAGAGAGAGAGAGAGAGAGAGAATCTTCCATCCACTGGTTTACTCCCCAAATAGCCACAACAGCTAAGTCTGAGTCAGACTGAATCCAGCAGCCAGGACCTCCATCCTGGCCTCCTAGATGCGTGGCAGTGACAAAGTATTTGAGCCATCTTCTGCTGCCTTCCCAGGTGCATTAGCAAAAAGCTGGATTGGAAGCAGAGCGGCTGGGAGGCAAACCTCCACTCCAATATGGGATGCTGGCTTTGTAGGTGGCAGCATAACACACTGTGCCAGAAGCTGCCACAGTGCTGATTTCAATGCTTGTTTTGAGAAAGGGGCCCAAGGCCCTGCTGCTGTTGGATGCCTGCGTATGTCTTAAAGGTGTACCTTCTCAATCTTGACACCTTAAAAGGTATATTCACATGTTAAAGCAATGGTGTTGAAATAATGAACTCTTACACTCATTCATTCATTCCATAAAGACTGAGACTACCCTAGGAGGGTCCTCTGCAGGCTGTTGGTACACACAGGTGGCTTTTGCAATTCTTGGAGCTTGCATTCTGATAGAGAATCTTGAAAGACATCTGAGAAGGTCACTTTCTTAATAAATTATATTAAGCTTCAGTTAATGGCCTTTGGTCCCTTGGTGTGCTTGCCACATATTTATGAATCTTCTATGCATGAATATTTGCTCAGAAGCTACCTGTTCCACTGGTTCTCTTTCGGTTCTTCCCATAGCTGATTTGTTGGCCACAAAACAGGGGTTCCTACTTTGTGGGTCATTAGATGCTGACAGGATTATGAAGTTGATCATGGGGATCAGGATCCCTGGTCAGCTTTTAAATGAAAACATTGCACATATTTTTAATTCTGCTATACACACCAAAATATCACCTTTCTATAAAATCAGAGTGAAAACACAGTATACTCACTGCTTCTTCTGTAATACTCTTTGAAATTAATATTTCATTATTATTTTTGAAAGGTTCTCAAAATTTTAAAATATCTGCCAAAAGTTTAACACCCTTGATGAAGTTGGGCAGGCTAAAAGGAAGGTCAAGTATCTCTGCCTCTGGACACAACTGTCCCAGTTTAATCTGGCAATCAAAGGTCGTCTCTCATTGATCAGAAGACGTGATTGGCAAATACACATATTTTGGCCAATTAAATGTTGAACAGAGTTCACTCATAAATGTATGAATAAATGTTTGCCAAAAAGCATTTTCAAAACCCAAGGTCTGATGGAAGGTGCAGAGGAATATTCTTTGATGACACAATATTGAGACATACTGATTTTGAAGGACATTATTTGGTTTGTTTTTTATTTTATTTTATTTTATTTATTTATTTTTTTTGACAGGCAGAGCAGACAGAGAGAGAGACAGAGAGAAAGGTCTTCCTTTGCCGTTGGTTAACCCACCAGTGGCTGCCGCGGCCCGCGCACCGCACTGATCCAAAAGCAGGAGCCAGGTACTTCTCCTGGTCTCCCATGGGGTGCAGGGCCCAAGCACTTGGGCCATCCTCCACTGCACTCCTGGGCCACAGCAGAGAGCTGGCCTGGAAGAGGGGCAACGGGGACAGAATCCAGTGCCCCAACTGGGACTAGAACCCAGTGTGCCGGCGCCGCAAGGCGGAGGATTAGCCTATTGAGCCGTGGCACCGGCCTAAAGGACCTTATTTGTAAAACAAGATTCAACATGTAGTGGTAATGGAGAAGTAAATGCTAAATTGATGGGTTTTCCATTGCAATCTCTCTTGAATAAAAGGCAAAAGCATTTGGACCTGAGAGGAATATTTAACCTACTTAAGAATGCTTAAGTAAGAACTGAATTATTCCTTCTGTACTAATTCTGGGGTTTCTTTTTGAAAGGTAAGATGGGTAGCCACATTCTGGAAGCCTTCATCAGAAAGCAGTACCCTTGCTCTTTCTAATGATACAAGGACTGTTAGGAATTTGTAGCAGGGCAGCAATAAGAATTAAATAAGCAAAGTACTTGCCTCAGTTACAACCTTAAGGGGTTAAAAAATAAAAAAAAAATAAGCAATGAAGAGAAGCGATGTTTTTAAGGAAATATATTTTCAAAAATCTGTGTCACCTATGGGTTCTTATACAAATTTGACTTTCCTATTTGTCTGGGTTTTGAGCTTCCTCTTGCTCTTCACTCTCTCCATGCTGTGTTAATGGCTATTTGGATAGCTCTGATTGAGGTGTGCATAAAAGGATGTTTGCTACAGAATGAAAGGTGGTGAGAAGGGTATTTGTGGAAGACTTGTTTAATTGCTATTTCTAAAGCTAGAATAATAGCTGTCACATTCTGAAAGATGCAGCAGAGGATGGAGAGGCATGAGTAAGTCAAGGCTGCTAATGATCTGCTTCTTGCCTACAGGCTCCTGGAGGCCAGTGCACAGGAGGGCAACACAGGTGTGCAACAGCCGAAATAGGCTTATTGTCTGGGAGACAGGTTTCCTTTTGTATTACAACTTGTGCTGTGTGTTCTGAGCTGCCAGTTGTTGTAATTGACCTTGTGCCTTCTTAACAGTGACTAGAAGTTAATGTCCAGCATTTTGCCTTGATTCATTTTATATATTGGGGAGGTGAGAGAGAGGGAGTAAGAGAGAGAACCCAAGAGCACCAAGAATGTCTCAGATTATTTTTCTCCTTTTATGTGCCTCCCAGGGGATGTCTACTCAGAAGCTGTCATTCTCTTTTCTTTTTGTTGGTGGTCTAGTTCTAGTGAAATGGTGGAATGGGTTTATGGTTCCATGTTCCTAGGCACTCAGAGTGTTTTATGAAGAGCTATCCAGCAACTTTGTTCTGCGGTACATACTAAGCATTAGGGTTTAGTTTGTGTTAAGCAGTAGTCTTTGTTTCTTTTTCTGTCTTTGTTTAAAGCAGTATCCCCTTTCACCTAGAACTTCTCCCTGTTTTAATGCTGATGAGACAGCATTGCCAATAACAGCACAATCAAGCAGTTCTAGATGTCATCCTTGTCTCATTTTGCCAAGCCAACTGACCAAGAGGTGAATCCTTCAAGAATGCTTGGAAGGAACTCAGTTGATTTGCCATGATGTCTTCAGGAAAAGAGGTGCTTCAACTGTTTGAGGCTACTTGTAATAACAAAAATTCTGACTGCATTTGAGTGGTTTATATGCCAAACCACAAAGGGCAAAGATGAGGGAACCAGTCTTGGAGCATAGAATATAGAGGGAGAACTGTCAACAAGCAATGGAAGGCATCCAGGGAGGCATGCCACCATCATTTGAGCAGTCCTGCCATAGACCAAAGCACAAGAGAGTACAGAGCATAGCATTATACAGAGGCTAGGATGCAAAGGCTTAGTCTAGTTCTTAGAATGACTGACATGTGTCAGAACAAAGGGCCCCCATCAAAGAAACACAGGGGGAGTCTCAACAAAAACTTGATAGGTAAAACAGCAAGGTTAGAATTAAGTTAAAATTAAATCCTTATGGAAGAACCAGGTGTGGGACAATAGGCACACAAAGCCAGAAACAAGACTATCAAATAGATAAACTCTGATTTGCTATACCTGCCCTCAAAGGGCTAAAGTTTATCCCAGCCAGAGAAGGAGGCAAAGCTGCCTCTGTATCTGACATATTAAGGAACTAGAATAATATAGTGTTGGAGCCTCACAGTTCATATTCATTAGGTGATTACTATGTAATCAGGCTAGTTCTAAGAAGCCCACATATATTAACTCGTTTGGCCCTAGTGACTGTAAGGTTGTTTCAGCACTATTATCCTCCCCATTAATAGCTGGGCAAACTTGGGCTCAGTGGATAGATAAGCAGCTTGCACAGGATCATAGTGTGGGGACAAGGATTTGAACCCATGCAGTTTGGTTTTAGAGCCACATTCTTCACCACTATGCTGTGGTGTTTATGCAGGAAAGTCATCAGGTTATCAAAATACAGTGATCCAACAGAAACAAAAATCTAGGCGTGGGCTTTAACTTGAATATGGAAGCAAATCCAGGGAGAAACTCCTTCCTCAAACATCTCAGAGTCAGCATGCTTACAGTGAACTGGGGAACGTGATAAAGAAGCTTCAATCAGGAAACCAAGCTGGCAGGTGTTTCAGTCTGGTCTTTCTAGAATATTTCAAAATCCACTCTCTCCAGTTCATTCATACTGACTAGGGAGGGCATGGTGGGGGTACTGTTCCATGAATGCTGCCATATTCTGTTAGGGACCTTTGACACAGTTAGGGACCCTGTCCCATCCCCCTGTATGGCTCTAAAGTGTATCTTGTCAAAACTTCACCATACCTTGTGTCCTGAATTCTGTCTGCATCTTTGGGTCTGACTTACAGAGATGTCTGTAGCTGTTAGAATACAGTGTTCAGTGACTGATCAACACACGTTGTGAGCCAGGGAAGCTGGCTTAAACACCTAAAGTTACTTACTTGAAGTGTAAATATATATTTAACTTTAGGGGTTTTTAATCTTCCTGCAGTAGGAGGGCCTTTGTCTTGTGTTTTGGTTAACACTTTCACATGTCATGTGGATATTATGCTCCTCTGGAATTTCTATAGTGCTAACCCTCTGGAAGCATTTAGCAACTAATTATTTGCTACATGGCAGTATCTTTTCCACTGTTGTCTTGTACTGTCCCTGAACTCATTAATTGCTATTTAACTTTTCATGGGCTTGTCTTATCTTCCCAAATGGATGAAAAATTCCCTAGGATAGGAATTTTACCTCGCTGATTTTTCCAGGGCTCCTGGGGCAGTGCCCTCCATGTATTGATCAGCACTTTTTTAAACCTGGAACATTTTGGTTCTTGAATACTAGTCAGAAAGTCAGAAAGAAAAGATGGAACAAGAGAAATGAAAGAGAGAGAGACAGAGAGAGAATCCATCTGCGTTTTTCAAGCAGGTGAGTTACTCACAACTTGTGCTAATTTTAGCCCCATCTTACCTTCCTACCTTACAGAGGCTGGGCCTTCTGTGCGCCTTGAGCAGTTAATCTGTATGAACTAATAAGCTCTCTTGGGAATTTAGGGTTGATGTTCTAAACCAAAGCCCCTGGATCACACAACGTTTTCAGAGCTCCTAATTGATTTTAAAGGTGAGAAAATATTATTAGTTGGAAAAACAAACCTGTTCTTTTATCAGGGTTGTTAGGCCAACCACTGAATATTTTAGTAGGAGACAGAGGAATGAGGTTTGAAATCTGCATGAGCTTTGGACTGAAGCTGTCTTTTAGGAATTACATGAAGGAAAGGGAAAAAACTGATTTCCTTCTGCATGGATGTTATGAAATACAGAGAAAGTGATTCACAGTGAGTTATGTCAAAAAGACATTGCAGAGTAATCTAGGGGAAAGGCAGAAGGTTATCCAGGTGTCCCTGTTGGCGCAAGAGTCAAGGGCATATGTGAGGAGAGTGAGGAAAATTGTTCTTGCTGTTTATATTAACAATAACTAATGGTTACCGAATCACAAATACACAGTTCCTGGAGATTTTAAAAAAAAATTACTTAAGGAATACAAACTTCAGATAAATACTAAATATTTTTGGCTTTGTGGACCAGAATAGCCTTTGCCTCACCTACTGGGCTGCTGCACCATACAGGCAGCCACAGACAATATATAAATGATGGACGTGCAGTGTTCCATTAAACCTTATTTGCAAAACAGGCAGAGGATCAGATTTGGCATATAATTTGTCAGCCCTTATTCTAGAGGTCAATTATATGTCTTATTATTTTCTAAATTATTGTTTTTCCCATTACTATGGATTTCCATGTAAGATATTAATTACTTTGTGGATTATCCATATCAAATAGTGAGTTCCATTTTTTTGCTTTTTCTTCCTTTCTCAAATAACTCACAACTGGGTAGACTAAAACAAAATTTGGTAAGTGGCATAATAGATCCAATTGTTTCATAGACATGAATTTCTCAAATTCAACAACTGGTTGTCAGAGATCCATTTCCTTGAATTCATGATGGTGATGATGTTGTGTAGAATATTTGTTCCCTTTTCATTTGGTTCCCACTGGCCACTCACTACTAAGTTTCTTCTAGTCCCACTAGGACTTGTTTTCTAATTTCAGTTTGGTCCCTACCCATGGAGTGTCAGATAAAAATACAGATCCTCCTCAACTCTTCAGCTTCCCAGGTTATGTCCCAATAAAGCCATCATAGGTTGAAAATGCACCTAATCAATCGCACCTATGAACACTCAAGCTTAGCAACACAGCACATTCTGGAGTATTAGTTGTTTGCACTCCGGATCCCAGGGGTGGCCTGCTGCTGTGGCTCACTATCACTGTCCAGCGTCACCAGAGAGTATCCTACTGCAGATCCCTAGCCAAAGAAAAGATCAGAATTCAAACTAAGATTTCTACTGAAGGCATATTGATTGCATAACATCTTAGAGTCAAAAATGATAACTCAACCATCATAAATTAAGGACCACTGCTGCAAGAAAAGAATTGGTCCCTCAACCTGGTTAGGCACCTTTTTATTTGTTTCCAGGTACTAGAACAAAAGTAAGGTCTCTGGAAGTGTCAGATTAATTCAAAAGATTTGGAGCCAGGAGCATTGAACATAAGGTTGATGGTGGAAGAATTAATACTAATAATTGACCTTTATAAAGCACTTTACAATTTAAAAAATGCTTTTCTCTGTTCCTCCTGATGACCATCCCAGCGCACCTCTTCCCTCCCTGGGGATTTGCCCTAATGGTATTTCAGAGCCTGAGATTGCTGATACAATCTGATCCGAGGAGGTACCAGGACCTGAGCACATTACTTATTCATGAACTTACTGATGGAGGTGGAAACCCAAGCATGACATCAGGACATCCAAAAGGTGATGCCTCCACATCTGCTATCTCTTTAAATCTGGGTCCTTACACACCAAGGAGCAGAAAACATACATCATTTAAAAGTGCACACGTCACTTACATGCTTGGAAACATGTCACAGTGAGTGGTGAAACATTATTAATTCCTTTTGCCTTCGAAGAATAATTCATGCACTTACAAGTATAATCTGCATCACAATGAAATAGTTGGATGTAAGCGTAGGTGTAATTAATGCCAGAAAATCTTTGAAACGAGGGAAGCAAGGAAATTAGCAGTTAAGTCAGCTTCAGACATAATCAGTGTGCCAAGGAATTTAGGGATCTGCTACCACCTTGTGTAGTCTTGGTAATGAAGAGGGCCAGTGAAGGGGAGAAATGAGAACACTGTCTCTGATGCCTTGGGATCTGTGGCTGAGGCAGGAGCTATGTGTGCTGGTTTGGCGTAGTATTCTTCATTTTGGAGCCCTACATTCAGTTCAATGTAACAACTATTTATTGAGTCCGTATCGTAGCGGAGACTCAGCTCTGGACACAGGATGACAAACCTGTCAGAGTCTCCCTTATATGGTTGCTGTGAGTATTGGCTGCTGTCAGCTCACAGCTGCCCTCTTCTTCAGAGGATTTTCCTTAGCCAAACAGGAGCTGCCTGACCGTGGAGAATATGTCCCTGTCTTACCCCAAGGAATCAGCCAGTAGTTGTGGAGGACTGACACAGAGGGTTTGGTGGAGGGGAGGGTGTAAAGGGTTGGACCCCCTCTCATGTGGAGCCAGTTCCTTGATGCAATTTGAGCTTCCTATGAGGTCACCCTGAACCTTAATGTCCCTCAGCTCCTCTCCTTGCCCTATCTTGTTTCCCTCCCTCCCTTCTTCCCAAGCTCTCTCTTTCAATTAAATCAGACACCCAAATCCCCTTGCCAGATTTTGCTTCAAATCCAAGACACAATGCTAGCACTTAATGCATCAGTTGCAAGAGGCAAGGCATTGGCTCAGCCATTGACTGCGTCTTATCTCACAGAGTCCTTACAGTCACTGTCTCACTGTTGGAATTGAGGCTCAGAGAGGTTAAGTAGTCCAAGTCCATCAGTTAGTGAGGGACACTCTGTCAGACTCTAGAGGTCTCATTTTATCCTGCTGCCTAAATTGAGTAAGACACCTGACCGAACGTGCTCCCTACCCACCGGAGCTTACAGTGGGATGGGTGCAGAAATCAAATGGAAAGCTCTTATCAGAAAGATGCAGGGAAGGTTACGGGGACTTGGAGGAAGGAGAGTTTACATCCAGTTGATAAACATGCTTGTGTCTAGAGATTTTATCACATGCTTACATGGAGACTGTTTTATCGTCTCTGTTTTTTTTTTTCCAGCTGGTGTCTGGTCCAGTGTATTTTGCACTTGGTACTTGCTGAGTAAAGTGGATGAGATCAGGGATGTATAAGCACACATAGAAATATTGTATGAGCACCTGCATACGCCTGGCTTGGTTAGGACATTTGTGAGCATGATACCAAGGGAGGCATGGGATGTTTTCCTTCCTGATTGCAAAGATGACAGGAACAAGGTCTCAGACTTCTTGAGTAATCAGAAAGAAAACAGACTTTTCTTTAATGCTTCTTTCTCTGTAACTGACCACCTGGAAGTCATAAAACACCTTTGGCGGTCTTGTCCTCACTTTTTGGGCCACTGATCTAAGAGAGTAATAGCACAGATGTAGAGAATGATGGCATTTGGAACATATGTTTGAGCTAGAGGTGACAGACTTTCAAGGACTTGTTCATGGGATTGGATGTGGCCTGCATTAAACTCCCTTTCCACTATTTTCCAACCCCTAGCAACTGGCCTTCACAGAAAATAGATTGTGATACACATTAATCTGCAATAGCTTGTTCCCCAACTAAGAAATGAGCTGGAAAGGGATTGTGGACTCTAATGTTTCCCACACTGTGCATTGTTCTGGATGATATTTACAGAATAGAATTTTTGCTTTGGGAAACTCAGGGCAGAATCAAACTCAAATATTTCTTAACCCAGCTTTGTTGCTTAGCTTTTCCTCTGGTAATTTATGGTTTATTTGACTTTTTCTCACCTTGGGAAAAAAGATATGAGAGAGATATGCACATATGCATTTAATCCTAACACCCTTAGAATGACTTGCATGTTTTCCAAAAAATCTAGTAGAGCCAGGTTTTAAAGACCAGAAAATAGTACTTATAATGGTGTGATTTGGTCTTTGCGTGAAAGGTACATAATTTCCTCAGTGTTTTCTACAAAATGAGCCTAACCGTCTTGCTAACACCCACTTTCCAGGGTCATCTTAAGAAGAAAATTGGAACTGGCACTGTGGCATAGTAGGGTAAGCCAGTTCTGCAGTGCCAGCTTTCCATACAGGCACCAGTTCGTGTCCTGGCAGCTCCACTTCTGAACCAGCTCCCTGCTAATGGCCTAGGAAAGCAGTGGGAGATGACCCAAGTGCTTGGGTCATCCATGTGGGAAGCCTGGAAGATGCTCCTGGCTCCCAGCTTTGGCCTGGGCCAGTGCTGGCCCTTGCAGCCATTTGAGGAATTAATTAGCAGATGGAAAATCTCTCTGTAACTGTGCCTTTGAAATGAATAAATACATCTTTTTTTAAAAAAATAAACAACATAATAGAGTGTTCATTTGAAAGTGCTGGGTGGAGTAAATGCCTGTTTAAGTGGAAGGAAGTTATTATTCTTTTTATTATTGAAACCAGAATTTTCACTAAGCCAGATCCTAGCTAAGTCAATCAATGTTACCTTGATTTGTGTGGCATTTTCTGCTTTCTCTAATGGTAGAAAAAGACATTCCTCTAGAATCGCCTTGCTCTGACTTTATTAAATGCTCTTCACATTTGTTTTAAGGATGGAGGACTGGATTGTGCTAATGTCTGAGCAATGTCTCCTTTGAACTGCGGTCAGGTACCAGGAAGTTAAACACAAAGAGAGGGAGGCACAAGGTTGCTAATCTCATTGTAGATCTGCTTTGTGGAAGAAGTAGTCCAGCTTTAAAACAAAAATGTCTGCAGAGGTGTGCATGGGCGTCTGTTCTCCCATGGCCATGAGGGGCCTTGGTTCATTTTCCCAAATTACAAAAGCCTGCGAGAAATCTACACGCAGACTCTGCCACTGGAATTTTCCTCCCCTATTTTCTAGGCGATAACAACATTTAGAGTTTATTCAAACTTCCTGTGGAGAGGATCATCTCAGCTGCAAGTAGGAGTAGCTCTGTAGGGCTAAACCTGTGTTTTCTAAGGAATCGTCATGGCGGGAGGCAGGGGCAGGGCAACTAAATAGGTTTAATGGGAAATATCTTTCTGAAAATTTCTCCCTGTCATTTATATATGCTCAAGCTTAGTATGAATTAAGTTACAGTGTATCATAATTCATAGAACCCTGCAGAGCCTGTCCTCACAGCCAAAGTCAGGACTAGATCTTAGGGCACCTGATTTCTAAGCTGGGGTGTAGTTCCTGTGCCACAACAGCCAGGGAGATTGAGCCTTGTACCTGCTTCACTCCAACCTACCCCTGTCACGAGAGGACGACAGGTACTTATGAACTCAGGTATGCTGGTGCTTGGCCATGGTTTGTTTTTTCATAAATTAATCAATATATGAAATCAAAAGCTCTCTTTTCAGGAAACAGAATATTCAAATGAAGCAGTTTGGGATTCAGTTTGGATGGCTCCCTCTGCCATATTTATAATTGTCCTTTAGAAAGTATGGTTGAATTTAAAAACCAAGTACTTTGTAGGAAGAGCTGTAGTAAGATTTGGTCAAAAACAGATAGGTACTCCATTTTGTAGCCAGCAGAGGGCGATCAAGTTAACACAATCTTTTTGAGCTGTTATGCTTTCAATTAATCTGTGGATATGAATAAATAAAATAAAGAACCAAGTTAACCTAAATGTTTTTAAAACAAACCCTTTAATCAATATCCACCAAATGGGGGAAACGTGTCTTACTTTATATACTGTCGTCATTCGCCAAGGAGCACTACAGAGTTATAGCGTAGCCTGCAACAGTTCATTAATTAAGACCCAGAAATGGAGGCAGCTTGCTACTATATCAGCGTCAGGGCCGTGCGGTTGTCAAAGAGCAGACAGGCATGGAGCTTGCCGTGGGTGTTTGTAACATTTGTAGAATTTTCACATGAAGAACACAAAAAGCTGTACTCAGCCAGAGTGAAAGGATTTCATACCACATGTGATGGGGCATAGCTCTTAATTCATCTCTCACACCTCCCCTCTCCTCCCTAGTCAATTTTCAAGGACTTGGCAATAAACAAATCAGTGGTGGAGGAGTCCACCTCCCTGGCTCACTCCACAGGCAGCATAAATCAGGTGTGCTCTTGATTAGAGCCACGGGCAGGTTTGCAGCGTTTGGAGAGAGAATGAATGGCCCCAGGGTCAGGGAGGTTTTCATAGTCTTGAGACAGAGACATGATGAGTGTGGAGACTGAAGGTACATACAATACCATTCCCGGTTGGTTCATTCCTTTGTGCATCTGGGAAATGTTCCTTGAATCCCTGATGCATGGCAGCCACTGTGCAAAAAGCCAGAGAAACAAGTACAAGTAAGATATTTGGCTTCCTTTAAGGAGTCAAAATGGGTTAAACAAAAATTGCATTAAGAATATTCAAGAGTTTTCCATGTTTATCGAAGTTCTACTGTTACTTGCCATTAGAACAGCTGGCATTTGTTGAGTGTTTATTATGGGCCAGACTTCTGCTGATTAGTTTAAATGCAATATTCATTGACTCTTCATGACATTTCTTTTATGCCATTTGAACTCCCCTGATACACAAGAGGGTTAAGTAACTAGCCCAAGATGACAAAAGTGGGGATCAGAGACTGTAACACATATATATTGAATGTCAATGACTTAAGATGATTCAAACTATGATTTTTTTGATGTTGCAAAAGCCACGTGCATTCAGTAGAAACAGTATTTTGCATTTTGAATTATGATCTTTTCCCAGGCAAGTGATATGCAGTAGGATACTCTTTTAATTCCAGGCAGTGACTAGGAGTAGCCCTGCAATCATGAGGATAAACAACCAATACTCTACAGTGTACTGTGTTGCTAAGCTATGATGTTAGGTAGGTTAAGTGCATGGGTATTAAATACATTTTCAGTACTGTATTTTCAATTTGTGATGAGTTCATCAGGACATAATTTCATAATTAATTGAAGATACACACAGTATACTTATCTGCAATAAGGGCTCCATAATTGTTTTAACATGCTAACTATAATAGCTATCACTTAAAGAGAATCGCTATATGGCAACATTTTGCTAAGAGATGTCCATCTTATTTCATCTCCACATACAGTTTAGTAGTAGGCACTGTCATTTTTGCCATCTTAGAGATGAAGACCTGGTTACCTCTTGCTCTTGGTAATATTGTAACAAGTGCAAGACTAACGTTTTGAACCTGGGTATGATGACAGGACTGGAGAGATTAATAGGAAACCAGTGGATTTTTAAGCCTTAGTGGATGTAAGAATCATCTGGGAGCTTCATTGCAGATTGTTTGACCCTACTCTAGTGATTTCACCCTTGTCACCTGGGAAGGGTGTTAAGACTACCCATGGTTCTACCCCAAGTCAAATGAACCGGAGTTCGTGGAGGTGGATCTCAGGTTAGTCTCATGTACAACCGAGGTATAGAACCGTTTTCAGAAGTTGGAGCTCAGGAATCTGTATTTTTGTTGTTGTTGTTTTTGTTTTTTGAAAGTCAGAGATGGTCACAACAGCCACGGCTGGGCCAGGATGAAGCCAGGAGCTTCATCCCCGTCTCCCACGTGAGTGCATGGACCCAACCAAGCACTTGGGCCATTTTCCGCTGCTTTTC
This sequence comes from Oryctolagus cuniculus, assembly GCF_964237555.1. NCBI lineage: Eukaryota > Metazoa > Chordata > Mammalia > Lagomorpha > Leporidae > Oryctolagus > Oryctolagus cuniculus. The sequence goes on along the minus strand of NC_091448.1, from coordinate 27,978,395 downwards.
TCAGGCCACTAGCAGGGAGCTGGATTGGAAATGGAGCAGCTGTATAGAAAGCCTACATTGCAAGTAGAGGCTTTCCCTGCTCTGCACAGCACCAACCCCAGGAACCCATGTTGTTTATAAGCGTCTCCATTGCATTAGCTTTGATGTTAATCTCAACTATATCTCAACTACTGGGAGAAAGGAAATGGTTACAGTCAGTGTAGCAAATGAGGAGTCGACTATGGCATGAATTCTCCACACTTCCAGGACTAGGGCAGGGGACCTGGTGTGTGCAATGTGAGGAGCTGGTGCTCTGAGGACTGTGGTAGTGAGGGACCTTTCACCTGCTTCACCATGCCCGTTCGCCTTAGAGGAGTTTGGAGAAGACACTGAGAAAGGAGGTAATGTTGGCAGTTTGAAAACGGATTCAGTGAGGGGTGGGGGAAATGGATAAGTTGACAAAGTTGTACCCGTAATTACTGTTGTGCCATTGTTTGAGGAAAAATTTTAAAAGTGGCAGAGTTGTGATGTGGATTCTACCTTCTGTTGGAAGTAAAGCCAAAGGACGAATGAGCATGGGGCAGGGTGGCATGAGAGGGTTGTGGGGGGAGCAGGCTTCAAAACGTTCATGGAATTTGGAACGAGAACTTTCAAAACTTGTACATAGAGCAGTCTTCAAACAGGACATGGAAAATACATACTACAAAAAAGCTAGGCATGCTCTGAAGTTTTTTTTGGACCTCCCAGGGTGCACATTAGCAAGAAACTGGAGTTAGGAACTGAAGGCAAACACAGGACCCGGTATGGGAATGCCCGTGTTTTAACTAGAGACCTAAATGCCATGTTAAATGCTGACCCCAACACATACATTGTCATAGCACATGGATAGCACATAGAATGTTAGTCAAGTGTAGTCCCCAGACACCATGAACTTTAAGTGACTAAAGCTGGGATCTGAAGCCAGATTAGTCTGGCTCCCAAACCTGAGCTTGTCCCACCATATCAGCTGACTTGACCGTGGTGCCCATACCAGTTTGAAGTCCTATCATCAAATGAACCATCCACTTGCCGGGGAACCACCTGTGGCTCCTTCCTTCCACCTGGAAGGAAGAACTGAGGCAATGGAGGAGGGTGTTTCAAATGCTCATTCAAGTTGAAATGAAAAGATAAGCTCACTTCCATGCCAAGTTAGGAAATTCTTGCAGACAAGGTGTCTTTGAGAAGTTATGGAAAATGTGCATTATGAAAGAAACTATGGATTTCAGGATTTTTGGCATCAAAATTTATCCTTTTATTTCATTTTCCATGAACATCAAACCCCCTCATATGTGGAGCAAATGCAATAGCCTTGGAAGAAAAATTGTGATGAGCTGCATTATTCATTTTGTCTGGGATTCACTCACTAAGCAGTAAGCTCCCCGGGTCTATAGTTGAAGAAAATGTCAAACTTGAAACTGCTGTGGCGCAGGCAGGTAGCTCTTAGCCACCTGAAGTCCTGTTGCACTATTTCATTTAATTATCCAGTAGGATGTGGTTATCCAGGAAGGAGGTTACTTGCGCCTAAAGAAAGTCTCACAGCTGTCCTCTATGGCGTACTAGAGGAGGCTTCTCGGGGCTGGGTACTTGGATTGCTAGGGGAGATGGTTTCACAAAACACAGATTGATTCTTGGTGTCCCTTTTTGGATTTTGTTTTAGAATTTTGGGGAGATTCTTGATCATTTCAAAATCTGAGTTACTCAGATGATCCCCTTAAAGTCAAGGACAACCAAAAGAAATGAAAAATGCAGGTAGATAACAGAAAAATATGAGTGTGTAAAAGCCTGAGTGAACTTAGATTTCTGTCAAGAGTAAATGATTTCTGTAGCAGGTGGAGAGTAAATCTATGTATATCTGAGAATAGGTGTATTTTGGATCTTGTGTGAGGCTGAATCATTAAGAATGATTTCTCATTCTTAAATCTGCAATGAGGTTGAGAAAATTTTATTTGCCAACATTTTTCTTAAGGAGAAGACTGTTGAAAGATAAATTGAGGCCCAATAAAATTTTTAGAGTTTATTTTAGCAAACACTGATTCATGAATTGGCCATCAAGTGCTATAGTGATGCTCTGTTGAGTGCAAGGGGAAGGCTTTTATAGGGTGAAGGCAGGAGGAATATTATGGAACTATTTGTTTACAGTTAAGTAGCTGTCCTGTTTGATCTATGCTGCTGGTAAGGCCCAGTTATATAGCTCTCAGTTGGATGGCAGTTCCTGATTGGTTAAATTTCAGTTTCCTTTATGTTTGTTATGGGCGTTTACAACAGCTTGAATTTTGCTTATGTTTGTAAATCAGGCGGGGCTAACATCACTTTCAAGTCTAGACTGGCTTTGTCTGCTTGGAAATGTCTGAGGCCTACTCCCTATTTTATTATAAAAACATGGTATTTGGAGAGGAACACTCAGCAAAATCATTCAGTAGGCAGAGAGGGGAGGAACATTATTTCAGTAACCAGGAATGTTCTACAAACAGACTTCTAAGGAAGACAGGCCCTGTGCCCTTGGAAGAGTCCTTGCTTGCCAGGGAATCTCAGTGTTTGGATTTGCAAGATAAACATTGATAAGAACAATGTAGTGGAAGGTGGAATGCTCAGGAAAGTCACTTGAAATTCTACAAGTGATGGAACAAGATAAAAGCAAAGAGAGCTACAGGTGGCAGTGTGACAAAAGGGGGATTTTGGAGAATAAAATCTGCTGTGGACTTTAATTTCTAGTGGAAACTGTATGCAATCCAAAATATCCTTTCTCATGAAGTGCCCTTCAGTATACGCTATCTAGGAAAAAATAAAAACAGGGGAGAGAAAGGGGGAAAGAAAGGAAAAAGGGAAGAAGGAAGTCATTCATTTGTGTCTCAATTTACCTCAAACATTCCTATTTAATTCCTGTGCTATGTATTCTTAAGTCAGTTTTTTTCCAGACCCTTGGAAAAATTAACATTTGGAGTTCCTTGGAAAAGAGTACAGAAGGTAGTGTGTGAGAGGCAATAATTAGGAGTCAACAGCTCAAAGGTAGCCAAGGCAAGAGTTACCTCTCCACATCTAAATCTAAACCTAAAGACCTTGTTGATTAGTATAAGAGATTTTATAAATAATGTTTACCTGTGAAATGAATGATAATCAAAACATGTGAATTGGCTAGAGGTATCGTACAGGTATCACTGTCCTTGAATGAATGAGGCATGGAAACCTAGCAAGGCTGAAAGCTAAAACTTTATACTCCCTTCTAGAAATGTCCTCAACTTAGGGTTCTATTTAAGTCCTGTGTCCCACCACTTAACAGGGCATTTGTTGCCTGATTGTAATTGGAAGACTGGCTGAAGTTTGAGATAATGTCACAATTTCTTAAAGGACATAGTGTGTCACCAACTAGCCAAAATATGAAATTTTTGTGTACATGTACATGAATAAAAATATGTATATGGTTGTTAGAGATCAGGCAAAGAAATATATTCATTGTAGCATTCCACCAAGTGACTGTGTTGAGAAAGGAGCCTAGCTGTCACCTGTGTCCCATTACTAAAGGCCATTAACATACACCCCAAAGTTCCTGTCAACTGGGAATGCCAGCATTGGCTTATGTCAGCCATAGGTTTCTAGAGACTGGGCTGATTATTATGGGAATATATTATAGGTCTGGGTTTTGCAACTGTATTGACTTAGGACCAAAAGAGAGTAAGCTTGTATGAGCAAGAGAACAACTGATACCTAATCCATGAGTCAGATAAAAAAAAAAAAAAAAAAAAAGTACTTAGGAAGCATTGTGGGCAATCAAGAGAGAAGCAGTATGTCCCTCAAAAAGCCTACAGAAGCATAACTCAAGAACAACTTGGCCAACCAATGTAATAACACTGAGAATCAAAGGAAGGCCAGGTAGGTCCCAATGGTGAAAGACATTGGTGGATATCAAGAAAGCTTTGATCGAGGTGATACTTTGAAGGTGAGCCTTGAGGGATGAGTAGGATTCTCAGCATACAAAGATAGGAAGCAGAGTATGGGGAGAAGGTTGATGATTTCAAGTGTCAGGAATGGTGGTGGGGAATGGGACCAGAAGGGCCATATTTCAAGAATTATAAGGGAGTTTAAATACTATTAAGGATGTCATATTTTCTGTTGCTGATTTGTTTAGAAGATATTTATATCTCTTTTACCTTTTTGTAGAGTTTTGGGGGTTTTGTTTATAGCTCTGGTGGAGTTGTACCAGATATTGTCATTTCTGCTTTTCTTGAGAATTCTATTACACTTAAGAATTGGCTGTCTTCTAAGTCTCAAACATGGAGGAAATGGAGGCAGACGGCAACCCCTGCATCTCACTGCCTTAACCTAGCTGCATGTTGTTTCACCTGTTTTTGTGGAGATGGAAATGTCACTGTACCTATCAAATCCCAATCCCAGTGCTTTTGGTCTGAATCCCAGCCTCTTTCACCTTCTCATGGTCTTTGCTTCTGCAATTTTTGTTTACTCCTGAATCATCACTTTCTCTCTAGTAATTCATTCCATTACACAAATGGACTCTTGGATCATTTGCTTTTTAAAAATATGATCTCTTGTTTTCCTACATATACCAATCTATTCACATAAAATCTGGAGTTGGCGTAGGTGCTGTGGCACAATGGGCTAAGCTGACCCTTGGGAAGCCCACATCCCAAAAGGGAGTGCCTGTAATTGAGTCCCATCTCCACCTCTGAGTTTCCTGATAATGTACCTTCTAGGTGGCAGCAGGTGATGTCTCAAGTAGTTGGGTCCCTGCTATCCATGGGTAATACCAAAATGGAGTTCCAGGCTCCTGGCTTTTGTCTGGCCATCTCTGGCTAGCTGATGTGGGCTTTCTCTTCTTTTTCTTTTACAGGCAGAGTGGACAGTGAGAGAGACAGAGAAAGGTCTTCCTTTTCTGTTGGTTCACCCCACAATGGCCACTGCAGCTGGTGCACCGAAGCCAGGAGCCAGGTGCTTCTCCTGGTCTCCCATGCAAGTGCAAGGCCCAAGGACTTGGGCCATCCTCCACTGCACTTCCTGGCCACAGCAGAGAGCTAGACTGGAAGAAGAGCAACTGGGACAGAATCCGGCGCCCCAACTGGGACTAGAATCCACGGTGCCGGCGCCGCAAGGGGGAGGATTAGCCTATTGAACCGCGGCGCTGGCCTCGATGTTGGCTTTTTGGAAATGAACTAGTAGAGGGAAGATAGTCTCTTTTTTTGCTCTCACTGTCTGTCTGTCTGTCTCTCTCTCTCTCTGTCTCTCTCTCTCTGTCTCTCAGATATTCCCAATTCTTAAATAGCATTTTCTTCTTGATCCATCTGATCGGGCTTCCTTTTCCTGTCACTCCACTAGGGCCACTATTATCAAGGTCACCAACAATCTCTATTGCCGAATTTGAAGAGTGTCACATTATTATCTACCACGACCTTAGAGTAACATCGGGTATAGTTAGCTACCACCTTCTTGAACCACTTCTTTTATTTTTAGATTTACTTATTTATTTGAAAGTCAGTTACACAGAGAAGGAGAGGCAAAGGGGGGGGGTCTACCATCTGCTGGTTCACACCCCAATTAGCCACAACGGTCAGAGCTGTGCCAGTCCAAAGCCAGGAGCCAGGAGCTTCTCCCATGTGGGTACAGGGACCCAAGGGCTTGGGCCATCCTCTGATACTTTCCCAGGGCATAGCAGAGAGTTAGAGAGGAAGTAAAGCAGCCGGGTCTCGAACTGGTGTCCATATAGGATGCTGGCACTGCAGCCAGTGGCTTTACCCGCTATGCCACAGCACCGGCCCCACCAAACAGCTTTTTAGTGCTGACAGGACCTCATAGCTTTATTCTTTTTCTTACCTGGCCATTTCTCAAATTCCTCTGCTGGAGTTTGCTCCTCTGATCAATCTCTTAGTATCCCTGTGGATATACCCCAGGAACCATCTGCTACATTTTCTTGTTTTTTTTCACCATGGCCCTGACTGCTTCCTGGTTCTTCAGGACTCTTATTTCCAGCAACCAACTTGGCATCAATACTTGGATGTCTAATAGTCATCTCGTATGTTCCATGGTCAAATGAAGCTCTTGTGTTCTCCCTTCAGACATCACCCACACTACATCTTTCCCCATCCAATCAAATGACACTAAGAGCCAGAGGATTGCTAAAGCCAATCATTTTAAAATAGGAACCTGGCAATTTAATCTGTAGCCTTCTGGGCTGTGCCTCTAAAATAAAGATCTCAAAGATTGCACATCCCACATAGGATGCATGTAAGCTTTGGACACTGACTATGTGGTTCACCGGGTTCTAAGCCTTCCTACATTTCCCTGTCCATGTGTTCTTCCCCCTAACCTTACCCATTGTTCTCCGGGAAGCATACGGACCTTGCTTGTCATGAACCTGTTCTGTCCTACTTCAGGTTTTAGCACTTTTTATTTTCCTACCTGTAATTTTTTTTTATGACTTATGCATGTTTTCTTCCTTCTAGTCTTTCAAATCTCAACATAAGTGACATCTCCAAGAGGCCTTCCCTGGCCACCAAATCCATTCCAGTGTTTTTGCTACTCTCTTAACTCTTGTTGTTAATCTCATCCTAATGCTTACTAAAATAAAATTCTTCTTGCTTATTCATCTATTTTTTGTACATGACACAGAAGAATGTGCCATGAAAGGAGGCACTTTGTCTTGGTACCGAAAACAATGCTACTAAGTAGGTGTTCCTAACATTCCTTGTTGAGGAAATGAACAAAACATTACAAGGAATGTGTCTTGGAGCCTTAGCTCACTAAAGGAATTCTTTAGCAGTGGACCTACAGACAGGCTAATGGAAGCTCAGGTACAATGTCGGAGGCACATTTTGTTTACAAACACTTCTCTAAGAACTGATCTGATTGAGTGAATGGTACATATTACAGCTGTAGTGTAGCTTCCAAACATTTTGATTAATGAAAGACAAAGAAGTTTTGAGTGTAATAGCAGCCTGTACTAAAAGCACTTAAGGATTTAGGCTAAAATATGTCTTTCGTGTGATGTAGTTGCCCAAAAAACCAATATGACACTAGGCTGGGTTAGGCAATGTTGTCAGAGTTAGGTTGGTGTTAGTCCAATTATATTCTAAGATGGTGATATTCTTGCTACCCCAAATACGGCTCTTGAATCTGCAGCATTTGCATCACCTGACAAATTATCAGAAACACAAAATCTTGGGCACTAGTGCAGACCTTCTGAATCATAATCTGCATCTAAACAATATCTTTAGATGTTAGATAGGTTCATTAAGGTTTGATAAACACTGTCCTCCGATTCTCTCATAGTCCTAGATTTTTGGTGAGGGCAAAGGTGAGTATCATAATTTTATGAATAACTAGGATGGTCAGAACACCTGAAACCAGGTTATAAACAAACTCCAGAAATACATGAAAAATTTGCATAGCTCACTGAGATTCAGCATAAATTAAAAATGTAGTAGCTCTCCATTTTTGAACCCATCATTATTGGCACACATTAAAAAAATCTGATTAAACCAACTTGGACAGAAGATACGGCAGTTTAAACTGCCGTAACTCTTTAGTAAGATCTCATTAATTCAAGATAGGCATACTCTACAATTCAGCAATTCTACTTTTCATCTATTCTAGATTTTTAAGTGGGATATCCTAATGCATAAATAATGACATTTTTGCACAAGAGCATTCATTTCAGCAAATTTACATATCTAAATTTTGTAGTGATCCAACTATTTATGTAGGGGCATGGGCAACTGTGGGGAGCAACCCGGACTAGACTAAGTTACTGGAATTAAGACTTATTCTATGCATCTGCTCTCCCACAATATGGCGCTGAGAAGGGAGTAACAACTTCTACGCAGCTGCCTCTCGCCAATTTGATTGAGCTGCAGGAGCTGATCTTGCTCCTGATTGGAGGAGAGCAGCGTACTCAGCGTGTGGGTAGCAGAGTTGGGATTGGTGGAAGAGGACTATAAAGGAGGAGAGAGACAACATGCACCAGGAACATCTAAAAGGAACATCTATCTGAAGGAACACCTGTGCAGCCCCCGAGAGAGCCGGCCGGCGGTGTGCCGCTCCCCAGCGGAAGTGGGGAAAGTGGCTAGGGGGAACCGCCCTTCCACGGAGGTGGAAGGGTCGGTAGCCAACCCGGGAAGGACCAGCAGCAAACCCGGGGAGGGCCGAGCAGACAAAAGAACAGCGCAGGGTCCTGTGTCGTTCCTCCGTGAAGAGGGGGAGTGACAGGCAACTTAATGGTCATTTATACAGTATATGCAACTCAGTTATGAAAATGAATAGATTAAATCTGCATTATGATAACTGAAAAAAGCAAGTTACAAAAATAGCTATGACCAGGTGAATTTTATATAACTTCAATAACACAGCAAGCAGTAATAGTATATGAGGATTGTAGACAGAAAAACAAAAGCATGTATGCAAATTATTTGCACTAAGTTGAGAAGTGAGGTGCCTCAAAGGAGGGAACAGATAAGGGAAACAGAATGGTGACTGAAACCTCAGCCCTGTGTTATTGTAGACATAGATAGAAAAATTTTTAATTTAAAGAAAAGAAATCCTAGCATGTTTAGTAAAATGTCAACTTCTCTTCCAAAAGATAGTGGAGACATTGATGACTATTATTTCCTGAACTCTTTGGTATCTGACAATATATAACAATTTTGAAAAATTAAAGGGAATTAGTTGTCATGAAATTTGAAGGTATGAGGGATAGAAGATCATTCACTTTATCTCTGGAGTCAATTCCCACCTCTTTCCTCTGTGATCCGCCATGCAGGGTGGCCTGGTACTTTTTCCTCTGTGAATGGGGAAAAAAAGGCAGAGCTGAGTTCTTGAATTCCCCCATCATTATCCAACCAAGCCTTTTAAGATACTTTCACAGGTTTCTTGTTGAGTTCTCCTTCCTGGCAGCAGAAGGTCTGTGTTCATTAGTGGGAACACCCACCAAGTTCCATAAAGCAAATGTAGGTCAGAGAAAAAGTGACAGATGGAGATGAGACAGTGGGATCCTGAAGCTGTGGTGAGGACATTCAGACCTGTCTCTTCACTGACCATAAACCCTATACTAGCAAGGTTAACTCTACCACCATGTTTTCTAGCTTGTGGTGTGCTTATATCATGCATCATTCCATGAGGTAGTCACACACCTGTGAAGGAAGTAGGGACACCCTGATTTATAGAGGTAAGGGGGCATAGGTTCCACAAGGAAAATACTTTGCCTGAGATCACACACGGAATAAAAGGATGTCTATATTCAAACCAAAGTTTCTGACCCTAAACAATATCCTCTTTATATTACCTGTCAACTTCTTCCTATATTCATTTAGGACATCATTTGTGTGATGCCCTTACCTGTATCGTTCTGACGTGGTGAAAGGCATACATAGCAGATGTTGGTCAGAATGGAAACGGGGTTCGAGTTTGAAGAGTGGGGAGCATGAAGAAGGAATGGGAGTAAATATTACAAAAACCCAGGTCAGGAGGGAGATTGAATTAACATGTACTTCCTGTCACATGGATTACATGACAGGGGATATATGTGGTTTTGTTGTGTGGTGAAGGCAAGTTTGACAGGGCACTGGTACAGAAAAGTGTTTTCCTTGGACCTTAATTATAAAAGAGGAGGGTGAAACTGGTAGAGTTACAATTACATTTCTGTTCACTATGCTGTCCTCATTGGGAAATGATTTGAAGATTGCTTTATTGCTATTAACACATAAAAATCCATGAATCTTAAATGCACAGATAGATGTATATACTCATGTATCCATCACCTAGATCAAAACACAGAATATTTGAACACTCAAGTATGTTAATGCATACATAATGCAGTCATGGGAATCCACCACTCTCATTCAAAGGACATAAAAGTTGTTCTAACTTTTATAACCATTGACTTATCTGTTTTTAAACTTGCTGGAAATAACATTACATAGTATGTGCTGTTTAGGTCTGGCTTCTTTCACTTAAGAATTTCTCTTCAATTCACTTATGTTATTGCAAGTAGCAATCGTTCATTCTTTGTAATTGATGGGTAGTATGCCAACATAGGAATATACAGAAATGTATTTATTCATCCTGTCAGTAGTGGATTGTTTGCTGTTTTTTGCTTGGATCAATAAATTTTGAAACATTCATTTATGGGTGTTTTAATAGACATGTACACAAACTTATTTTACATATATGCCTATGAATAAAATTGTTAGATCACAGAGTTAGTAATGTTTGTAGTTTTACCTTTAGAAGGTAACACCAACACATTTCCAAAGTGATTGTAGCAGTTGATATTCCCAACAGAGATAAATTAGAATTTCAGTACCATGATAATATACTTGCCAGTACTTGGTATTGCCAGTTGTTTTAATCTTAGCCATTCTGGTAGTAGTAGTGGTACTACTGTGGTTTTAATTCACTTGATGAGTGATGATGTTGAGCAAATTCTCTTTTTTTCTTGTATAAAAAAACTTTAGTTTTATCCTCAGAGTAGCTGGATATATGAATTTCAATACAGAATCAAGTACCATACTAGTTTTTTTTTTAATTTAAGGTAAATAAATTTCATGTATATCTCAATCCAGGTTGAAGAACACAGTGATTCTTCTCACCTTTACCTCCCTGCTGCCCATCTCCCACCCTTCCTCCTCCTTCCTTTCTTATTCCATCTCAATTTTTACAATTATCTACTTAAAATCTATTTTATATTCACAAATTAACTCTACACTAAGTAAAGAGTTCAAATAATAAGGAAAAGTCTTCAAAAGTAGAGACAAGGGCTGTAAACAATCATTGAATTTCAAAACATCAATTTCACTCCAATATTACATTTTTGGTACATTATTAGTTGTCACAGATCAGGGAAAACATATGGTATTTGTCTTTTTGGGACTGGCTTATTTCACTAAATATAATGCTTTCCAATTGCATCCATTTTGCTGCAAAAGACAGGATTTTGTTTTTTATGGTGAGTATTTCATAATATATATACATGTACATATATATACATACATGTATCATATAGACATACATATATATATATAATTTCTTCAATTGTCAGTTGATGGACATCTGGGTCTATTCCATATCTTAGCTATTATGAATTGAACTGCAATAAATATGGGTGTATACATAATTCTTCCATATGCTGATTTCATTTCCTTTGGGTAAATTCCCAGGAGTGGGATTGCTGGGTCATGTGGTATATGTGTTTCCATCTTTCTGTGTGATCTCCATACTGTCTTCCACAATGGCTGTACTACTTGGATGTTCCCATCAACAGTGGATTAGGGTACATTATTTTCCACACCCCTCCATAACATTTGTTTGATTTTTTATATGAGAACCATCCTAACAGGGGTGAGCTGAAACCTCATTGTGGTTTTTATTTGAATTTCCCTGATGGCTATTGATCCTGAGAATTTTTTTGTGTCTCTGTTGGCCATTTGAATTTTCTCTTTTGAAAAATGCTTGCTCAAGTCCTTTGCCCATTGCTTGATTGGATTGTTTGTTTTGTTGTTGAGTTTGAGCTCTTTAATGATTCTATATACTAATCCTTTCTCAGTTTCATGATTTGCAAATATTTTCTCCCATTCTTTCAGTTGCCTCTACACTTTTCTGGCTGTTTGCTTTGCAGTGCAGAAGCTTCTCAGCTTGATGTAATCCTATTTGTATTGGTTTTGATTGCCTGTGCTTCTGGAAACTTTCTGAAAAAGTTTTTGCCTTTCTAATGTCTTGGAAAGTTTACCCAATGTTCTCCAGTAGTTTGATATCAGGTGATAGATTTATATCACTGATCCATTTTTAGTTCATTTTTGTGTAAGGTGTAATGTAGAGGTATTGTATTATACCTCTATACATGGAGGTGCAGTTTTCTCAGCACCGTTTGTTGAAGAGACTGTACTTTGTCAAGGGATTGATTTTAGCTTCTTTGTCAAAGGTTAGTTGGCTGTAGATGTGTGGATTGATTTCTGGAGTTTCTGTTCTGTTCCATTGGTCTACACACTTTTTTTTTTATTTTTCCCAGTACCATGCTGTTTCAATAATAATTGGTCTGTAGCATGTCTTAAAATCTGATGTGATGCCTCTGGCTTTAATTCCGGTGTTTAAGATTGCTTTAGGTTTTCAGGGTCTCTTGTGTTTTCATATGAATTTTAGTGTTTTTTTCCAGGTCTGAGAAGAATGTTGATATTTTAAGTGGTATCACATTTAATCTGTAAATTTCTTTCAGCAGTATGGATATTTTGATGCTATTCTTCCATTTCACAAACATGGAAGGCTTTTCCATTTTTTTGTCTTCTATTTCTTTAATGTAAATTTTCATCATAGAAGTTTTTCACTTCTCGTTAAATTTCTTCCAAGGTATTTAATTTTTTTGTAGCTATTGTGAATAGGATTGATCTTAGAAGTTGTTTCTCAGCTGTGGCATTGTCTGTTTATACAAAGGCTTTTTGATTTATAAGCTCTTTCATGAGTTATAATAGTCTCCCAGTGGAGTCTTTTGGTTCCCCTATATACAGAATCCTGTCACCTGCAAATATGGACAGCTTGACTTCTTCCTTTGCAATTTGTATCCATTTGATTTTTTTTTTCTTGCCTAATTGCTCAGGCTAAAACTTTCAAGACTGTATTGAACAGCAATAGTAAGAGTGGACATCCTTGCCTGTTTTCAGGTAACAGTAGAAATGCTTTCAACTTTTCCCAACTCAATAAGATGCTGGCTGTGGGTTTGTCATAAATTACCTTAACTGTGTTGTGGAATGTTACTTCTATACCTAATTTACTTAAGGTTTTTATCATGAAAGGATGTTGTATATTATCAAATGCTTTCTCCTCATCTGTTGAGATAATAAGGTTTTTTTCTTCAATTTATTAATGTAATGAATGACATTTTATTTATTTGCATATGTTGAACCATCCTTGCATACCAGGGATAAGTCCTACCTGGTCCTAGTGAATGATCTTTCTGGTGTGTTGTTGGATTTGATATCCTAATATTTTGTTGATGATTTTTGGAATTCTGTGTTCATAAGAGATACTAGTTGTATTTTAATGTTGTATCTTTTTCTGGCCATAGGAATTAAAGTGATGCAGGTTTCATAGAAGGAGTTTGGGAGGATCCCCTCCTTTTCAATTGTTTTGGATAACTTGAGAGGAATTAGAATTTGTTCTTCTTTAAATGTCTGGTAGAATTCAGCAGTGAAGCATCCAGTTCTGGGCTTTAGTTTTGTTGGGAAGGTCTTTATTACTGATTAAACCTTTGTCTTGGTTATTAGTCTATGTAGGTTTTCAAAGTCTTCATGACTTCATGACTCAATTTTGGTAGATTATATGTGTCCAGGAATCTCTCCATTCCTTCTAGATTTTCCAATTTATTGGCATTTAGGTGTTTGTTTAGGTGTTCTTTTTATTTCTGTGGTATCTGTTGTTAAATCTACTTTTATATCTCTAATTTTGTTGATTTTGGTCTTTTCCTTTTGTTTACCTAATGATGTATCCATTTTTTAATTTTTTCAAAAACTAGCTCTTCATTTCACTGATCTTTTGTATTTTATAAATTTCTTTAGTTTTAATTATTTCTTTCCTCCTACAAATTTTGGATTTGGTTTGTTGCTATTTTTTTAGATCCTTGCAATGCATTGACAGCTCATTTATTTGGTAGCTTTCCAATTTCTTGATTTAGGCACTGACTGCCATAAACTTCCATCTTAACACTGCCTTTGCTGTATCCCATCAGTTTTGATAGGAAGCATTTTCATCTTCATTTGTTTCCAGAACATTTTTTGATTTCTTTTGATTTCTTCTGTGACCCACTGTTCATTCAGGAGCATGTTGCTTAGTCTCCATATGTTTGCATATGATGTAAAGATTCTTGAGTTGTTAATTTCCAGCTTCATTCCATTGTGAAGGAAAAAATGCATGTGGGCTAGCGCTGCGGCATAATCAACTAAGCCTCCACCTGCAGCATCAGCATCCCATATGGGCTCTGGTTCATGTCCCAGCTATTCCTCTTTTGGTTCAGCACTCTGCTATAGCCTGGGAAAGCAGTGGAAGATGGCCCAAGTGCTTGGGCCCCTGTACCAGTGTGGGAGACCTGAAAGAAGCTCCTGGCTCCTGGCTAGAGATTGGCCCAGCTCCAGCTCTTGTGGCCATTTGGCTAGTGAACCAGATGATGGAAGACCTCTTTTTCTTGCTCTCACTGTCTCTCAAATAAATAAATCTTTTAATAAAAATAAAAACAGAAAATATGCATGGTGTGATTTCTATTTTTTTTTTAATTTGCTGAGACTTGCTTTATGGCCTGGTATATAGCCTATGCTAGAGAAAGTTCCATGCACTGATGAAAATGTGTATTCTGCAACTGTGAGATGAAAG